>NW_027110122.1:213273-216034 GCF_000696795.3 Halyomorpha halys | reverse complement strand
AAATGTAATGGGATGCAGCTAGTTAAGAAATATAAATATAAATGATTCGAATACTAATTAATAACAAGTATAGTAATGAGTGATAGAATTGCTAATATAAAAAAAGAATAAAAAAGATTATTTTTTCTATAATCTATGAAAAATAGTTTTACTAGTGTTGCATATACAATGCATTTAGGCAGCTACATTTAATAAGACAAGCAGATTTTCTCTCTCAACTCTGATCAACCCATTATATTTTTTCTGTTTATATTACATAAAAAAAAAAAAATAAAATAAATAAAAAATTGTTTTCTTTTAATGTTAAAAAATGGAAATACTTCTTTTACAAACTTATTAAGATTACTGGAAGATGAAATACGTAACAAGTGGGTAAAAATAACAAGCAGGAAATATTTAAAAAGAGGAAAGCGTATAAGATAATGACAAATGGTTTTAGAAAATTAGTTTAGTAATAGTAAATAAAAGTAATAGAAAATTTTATTGTTTAGTAGTTCATCGCGTAAAAGAAATACCCAAAAATTTTCTATCGGTTTGAGTATTATAAATCAGTAATTTTAACTCATATTATGTAAATGGCTTATCCAACCATTTTTAGAAGAGTATATTTCTTTCCTTACCTCAGTTTTCGAAAACTTTTCTGATTAAAAAGCTACAATATGGTTGTGAACCAATAATGACTTCGAATTTTGTTATACTTAGATAAACTAATTAGCATAAATGACTATTTCAGCATTTCTAGAGAATAAAAAAAAAAAAAACCCATAAAATAAAAAAAAAAATGAATAGGCCCCTTTAACAAGACATCGACGATATAAATATTTTTATACTCCAGTTTTATTATTGAATTCTAATTTGTAGTTACGATAAAGAGTTACATACATAACAAGGTTCATTTAATGATAGGTTGTTATCAGTAAGTCGAATTAAAAAAAGTTTTAAATTACTGTAAGCGGCAATTGAAACTCAACACATAAAAAAATTGTATATACCCTCCCCCTTTTTTTATTCCTAGAACTAACGGTTCTGATAGCTGAGATAACAAGCAGGAAAAAAAATGAAATATAGAAAACAGTTTTCTCTCTAATTGGAAAAAGAGTAAAATGAATAGAAATCAACTTTTCCTCTTAAAGTTCTCTAATTAAAGGCGCACTTCTTCGAAAAATAGAATATAAGTTTCGGATTATGTATTTTATAAAGGGATAGAAAGGGTTTCAGCTTTAAATTAGAGTTCAAGGAAAGAATAAAAATACTACGAAAAGGAATAAGTAGGAGAAAATTATTAGGAAACCATTTTTTTTTTTTTAATCGACTTTTCTCACAAACGACTAGATCAATTGTAAAGAATTGCCAATATTATAATTATTACTTAGTATTATTAATATTATAACCTTTTAATATTATTTTAAATAAATAAACGAGAGTCCTTTCGAACTCCTACCCGCCGTAACAATAGTTGTTCGAACAAATTTTCATATGCCAAAATTATATTCATATGTGAATATCATAAAAACTTCTACCCCTACGAGGATAAGTATCATAAACTACTTTATAGTAAGTTAAATTTCTTTTTTTTGAGTGTTGGCAGAGATATGTGCGTCTTATGGATCTAGAGATATATTTTTTCAAAAATCCAAAATTTTATACGAACAACTAGAAATTAACATTTTGTGATTTTATTTTGTCAAATATCAACATTATTGACTATTTTATAGTAAATTTAACTAGCTTATGGGCTATGAGTTTATTCAGTTTATTTATAAGGCTGGATGGACACCAGGCCCCTGTTTCATAATGAAAGCTAATAATAGTATTAGTTGATAGTACAGGTGTAGAAATTACTGTATTAGTAATACTAATACTTATTTTTTTCATGATAGGGAGGACTATTAGTGATATAACAGGAATTAAAAAATACTAAATTACAATTCAGTGTACAAGTATTGTAGAAGTCAGTGTAATTGAATTAAAATAAATCTACAACACTAAAAGTATTAGTTTGTACTTTATTTTGAAACAGGGTATCCAGAACCCATAGGGTTGACTCACGGCTGCAGTGTAACAGAAAACAATTTTCTACCCAGCCAGATTCGAACCTAGCATAGAAGCATCGTGCCTGACCACAGTCCCACCGCGCTCCCATCAACAATATACTTAGTTTTTCTTTTTTATTAATTATAAATTTCATTTTTTATCAGATCTTATCAAGGTTGATGTATTTAATTTAATGAACTCCGCATTTTCACCAAATACCAAATCATTCGCCTACAACTGACCTTGCTTGGGTCTGGAATGAATAACTTTTCTATTTACAAACGAATGTTTGTCAACTTCTTGATGATTTTTATGAAAATATTTATATAACTATTGAAGATGTTATTGTAATAATAGTATCATTATTATTGGAAGATAGGGCATGAACTAGACCGATGCTTCTAAGAATTAGAAAAGGAGCTGACTGCATGGCTCTGAAGGCCTGAGGGTCGGGCGGGTCAGTGGCCACTCAGGAGTCAGGACACTGGTATCCTTTGACCAACATGATTTGGCCAATCTCAAAATTTTAAGCAAAGACCAGAATATATTCTGTTTTTTAATTATTACATATTTAATATTTTTGTTCAAATTTATTCTTAAATATCAGAGGCTATCCGTAATGTTTTATTTGTATCGATTATTGTAGATAGATAGTTCGGGTGACGGCACAAAATAATAAAATAACTATTTATTATTAACCAAAGTTTCGCAGCACCTAGGCTAAGCT
>NW_027110122.1:204002-211479 GCF_000696795.3 Halyomorpha halys | reverse complement strand
AAAAAAAACCATGAGTTGAAACAATTTTCATAAAATAAAATGAACCATATTTATTTTATTTGCAGTTAATATTTTTTTACTTTTATATTAGAAAATCGATTTTTCCCACAGCAATATAGCGAATTCTTCTTATTCATTGATCGATTAAATAAATCCATCTTTGAGGAGCCAATGGTTCGTACCTCATTTCGCTTGCGAATTTCTTCTTCTTTTTTTTATTCATCTAAGCGGCCTATGTAAAAGTCTTTTCGATAATACTAAAATAAACTGAGTAGTTTAGAAAATTTTTAAAAAAAAATCTTTTTTTTTTTTTTTAAATCGGATGAATTGAGATATTAAAAGCAAAAATCGTGTCTGGACCTAAGTCTTCAATTCGGTGGGGTCTGATTTGATTCACCCTCTAGCCAGGTAAATATTTCTCCTTATAATCTGATCCGAAACCATTTGAGAGAAAGAACCAATTTTGAAATATAATTATATCAAGGAAAATACATTAACGCATGCGTAAACGAAATTAAATTAATATGAGATTAAATATCAATTTGCTCATTTGTATAAAATTTCAAGGATATCCGACAGGTCATTTCCGAACATGAATTTGCCTCAGATAGACCCGTAACTAAATTTATATATGAAGAAGATAGTTGCCCGTATGAAGTAGATTGTAGGAAGATAGTCCGGGTGGCATTTAATAAAGGTATCAAAATAGTTTAAGAAAACTATTTAATGTTAGCCCCATTTCGCAGGGCTGTCAAATTGAAACAAAGATGACAATTCATCACTGGACATCACCCTGCAAAGTGTGAAAAACGTTTAGTAGTTTTCTTCAACTATCTTGATACCTTTATTGACCATTACCCGGACTATCTTCCTACTACTACTAGGAACTAAATTTATTGTCTAAAACGTAAAATGTAGCTGAAAATTTTCGAAACTGAGGCCATTTTTATTTTTTATTTGTTTCATGAACATGAAACTTCCCTTTATTTTACTAGTGAGGAAGCAAAAATAATCAACGCGCCACTCGAGAGCAGTGGTTCCAAAACGTTTTTAGACACTGCAACTTTTTTTGGTTAAAACATTTTCGCCGAATACTTGTTCCTGGGACGAACTATATACTTAATATTTTAATTTAATTTTTTTTTTTGTAATATATTTTGATAAAGTGTTATTTTCTTGTGGTACCTGTGGATGGCAGCTTTTGCGGCACCCACTATGGGGACTCCTGTTCTAGACAAAACTAGTCTCAAATATTTTTATCTACGATACATATATAATATTTTTTTACTCATGATATTTCTCAAGAAATAATAATTTTATTTTTTAGTATTATTTGTTTTTAATATCTACTAACAAGGTATCATAGCTTAATCGGTACGGCTGCAGTCATCGCTTTCAGATCTGCATACATAGGAAAAGGCAACATCCCTCAGATCGGATTAATACGATCCATTGGTTTGTTAGTTTAGTCTAGTCCCAAGTAGTTTAGTCTAGCCCAGTAATTAGTCAAATTAAGTGACAAATGAATTTTTAATTACACCTTCACCTTTACACACTAAAGTTTTTTGTGGAGGGATAGTGAAGAGTGATTATTTATTTTAAGGAAATGACTTTTTCCTAAACTTTACCATATTGGTTAAGGCGAAGGAACGTCCTATTAGTACAAGAGCCCAAGAGGAGAAAAAGGGCAGTTATCTCACCTCAATTTCTGATTACTTTAATGAAAACTATGTATAATTACTAGTCAAAATTGATGAGTCTGCCAAGTATAGGAAGCGGGAATAAAAAATGGCGGCTGTTTCAAAGCGATAAAAAAAACTAATTTTTCATTCGGAGCTCTATATCTTAAAAAGTAGGAACAACACAAGAAAGAGAACGTCATTTAAAGAAGAGTAAATTTGCTAAAATATGAGCCCTAATAGAGTTCTTTACGTTAAATAGTTTTCGGGATATAGCTTTTTAAAAATGTTGTATGGGACGTACTAAAAGATCAGTAGTCAGTGAATTTATTTTGAAAAATTTATATCTCAAAAACCATTCGACGTACAGATGTCTATTAGCACTCAAATTAAAGCTAGTTTAATGAGCTATAAAGTAGTTTATTATGTTTCTCTTCGTAAGAGTAATAGTTTACATGAAATTTGCTTAAATTAATTTTATTTATAGTTTATAGTGCGGACAAATTTTCATTTGCCAAATTTATATTCATTTGTGAATATCATAAAATCTACTACCCCTACGAAGATAAGTGTCATAAACTACTTTATAGTAAGTTAAATTTCCTTTATTTTGAGTGTTGGCAGACATATGTGTGTCTTATGGATCTAGAGATATATTTTTTCAAATATCCTACATTTTAAAAGAACCACTAGAAATTAACATTTTGTGAGTTTATTTTGTCAAATATCATAAAAACTATTACTCTTACAAAGATAAACATAATTAACTATTTTGTAGTAAATTTAACTAACTTTAATTTGAGAGCTCGCAGACATCAGTATGTCCAATGGTTTCAGAAATAAAGTTTTTCATAAATCAAATTTATTGTCCGAACAACTAAAAATCAATTTATTTTACCAAAAATCATGAAAACTACTATTCCTACCAAGGTAAAGATCATAAACTTCTTTATAGTCCATTAAACTAGCTTTAATTTGAGTGCTAATGGACATCTGTACGTCACATAGTTCCTGAGATATAGATTTCTCAAAATAAATTAACTAACTACTGATCTCTTAGTAGAGTTTTAAGAAATTTTGCTTTTTAAAAAGCTATATATCGAGAACTATTGGACGTAAATAGCTCTTTAAGGGCTAATATTTCAGCAAATTTACTCGTGTAAAGTGTTGTTGGTAGTTTTTAAGATATAGAGCTCCGAATTAAAAATCAATGTTTTTTTAAGGTTTTGAAACAGCCGCCATTTTTTAATCCCCCTACCTATACTTGACAGACTCATGAATTTTGACTAGTAATTATACATAGTTATTATTGAAGTAATCAAAAATTGGGGTGAGATAACTGTCTTTTTTTCTTCCCGGCTCTTGTACTATATAGTAGTCAACGGTTTGCAAGAAGGGCCAATACGGCATACTTGCCTCTCTATTTTATCAACAATACCGATTACAGATGATATGATAAACCCAAATCATAGTTAAGTCTACACACAAAAAATATACCAGATATTCTATAATGTATCAGACAAAATTAAATATTGGCACGTCCAAATAGCCAATCATCAAAATAGATAACGAGTAAACAAGACTCACCAAGAGAACAATGTTAGCATAAGATGCTGAGGAAGCAACTAAGTTGTAAAGAGATAAAATAGTGACCGTCACTAAAGATAGATCTAGGAGGCAGTCGGGCAGTTCTTTGATCTGAGTCTGTTTACCCGCCTTGGCCTCCACGTGGCCGCTGATTTGGCGGGAAAACTCAAGTCTGTTGGCGCTATATTTAGTCTCCAGTGGCACCGCTCTGCTATATAAATACGAATGTTCCGTGTCTATCTCGGCTAATTTTTCGGTGCTCAGAGCGGTCAGTCGGGTTCTGGAGATTTTTTCGAGTCATCCATAAGAAAATCATATCGATTATTGCTTCAGCAATATACAAATAGAAACGAATAATTTTAACTCTAATTATTATACTTAACAGGTAACTATAATTAGGTCTTTAAGATATCTAATTAATTAATAGCACCTTAAATGATACTTGTCTTATATGATATCCATCCACGACTGAAAAGGCAAAATGTTAGATAAATACTTGACAAAATCTAAATCATCAAAAACTCTTCTTGAAGGTGTGTGGTGGCTCGGTTGGACAGAGAAGAAAAAAAAATGAAAAATTCTACTCCTAATATTGTTTAACACAACTATCTTTAATTTTAATATGCATAATATTTTATTTTTGTATATTTATATTATGTATAACAAAGTTCAATTTACTGACTAAATTGAGAGACTTAAATGTCTTAAATCAAAAACTTTATTTATAATTATTAAAAATTTGTAATTTGATTAATTTTAATTATCTTATTACAAATGTCCTTTTCTAGAGGGGGGAGAGGAGGGGTGGAGTGAGAAGATTGTAATAGATGTAAACAGATTTGAGGTCCGCAAAAATTAGTTTCCTTTTGTTTAATATTTAAAATTAACATCAAAATAAATGGTAATTCAAAAGTGTAGCTCAGGAGATGTATGTTCATATAGTATCAATTTTTCCTTCATTAATTACATAACATATTTAGTAAACTTTAAATTTTTTCACGCAGTACTATCGTTATTAAATGTTTTTGGATTGCTTTAATTCGTTCGAGTTTTATTTATATAATATCGTTAGCATATGAGTACTATGCAATTGACTCTGACTTCAGCCTCATTACAAATAGAATGTATTGGAATGAGAATAGGACAAGTTAAAATTTAAAAAAAAATTATTATTTAGAACAAAATGCTCTTTTTTTTCTTTATAAAGTAATTTAAAGAATGAGCATTTTTTTTTTTAAATATTTATGGAATATAAACAGTTTATTTATACAATTTTAATATGCTATAAATCACACAACAGAAACATTAACATCGTGTTGCTCATAGTATTCGCATTAACAGCCATTCAATGCAAGTATATATATATAGAAGAGTCATTACTTATTTTAAGGAAATGACTTTTTCCTAAACTTTACCATATTGGTTAAGGCGAAGGAACGTCCTATTAGAAAAAAAACCATGAGTTGAAACAATTTTCATAAAATAAAATGAACCATATTTATTTTATTTGCAGTTAATATTTTTTTACTTTTATATTAGAAAATCGATTTTTCCCACAGCAATATAGCGAATTCTTCTTATTCATTGATCGATTAAATAAATCCATCTTTGAGGAGCCAATGGTTCGTACCTCATTTCGCTTGCGAATTTCTTCTTCTTTTTTTTATTCATCTAAGCGGCCTATGTAAAAGTCTTTTCGATAATACTAAAATAAACTGAGTAGTTTAGAAAATTTTTAAAAAAAAATCTTTTTTTTTTTTTTTAAATCGGATGAATTGAGATATTAAAAGCAAAAATCGTGTCTGGACCTAAGTCTTCAATTCGGTGGGGTCTGATTTGATTCACCCTCTAGCCAGGTAAATATTTCTCCTTATAATCTGATCCGAAACCATTTGAGAGAAAGAACCAATTTTGAAATATAATTATATCAAGGAAAATACATTAACGCATGCGTAAACGAAATTAAATTAATATGAGATTAAATATCAATTTGCTCATTTGTATAAAATTTCAAGGATATCCGACAGGTCATTTCCGAACATGAATTTGCCTCAGATAGACCCGTAACTAAATTTATATATGAAGAAGATAGTTGCCCGTATGAAGTAGATTGTAGGAAGATAGTCCGGGTGGCATTTAATAAAGGTATCAAAATAGTTTAAGAAAACTATTTAATGTTAGCCCCATTTCGCAGGGCTGTCAAATTGAAACAAAGATGACAATTCATCACTGGACATCACCCTGCAAAGTGTGAAAAACGTTTAGTAGTTTTCTTCAACTATCTTGATACCTTTATTGACCATTACCCGGACTATCTTCCTACTACTACTAGGAACTAAATTTATTGTCTAAAACGTAAAATGTAGCTGAAAATTTTCGAAACTGAGGCCATTTTTATTTTTTATTTGTTTCATGAACATGAAACTTCCCTTTATTTTACTAGTGAGGAAGCAAAAATAATCAACGCGCCACTCGAGAGCAGTGGTTCCAAAACGTTTTTAGACACTGCAACTTTTTTTGGTTAAAACATTTTCGCCGAATACTTGTTCCTGGGACGAACTATATACTTAATATTTTAATTTAATTTTTTTTTTTGTAATATATTTTGATAAAGTGTTATTTTCTTGTGGTACCTGTGGATGGCAGCTTTTGCGGCACCCACTATGGGGACTCCTGTTCTAGACAAAACTAGTCTCAAATATTTTTATCTACGATACATATATAATATTTTTTTACTCATGATATTTCTCAAGAAATAATAATTTTATTTTTTAGTATTATTTGTTTTTAATATCTACTAACAAGGTATCATAGCTTAATCGGTACGGCTGCAGTCATCGCTTTCAGATCTGCATACATAGGAAAAGGCAACATCCCTCAGATCGGATTAATACGATCCATTGGTTTGTTAGTTTAGTCTAGTCCCAAGTAGTTTAGTCTAGCCCAGTAATTAGTCAAATTAAGTGACAAATGAATTTTTAATTACACCTTCACCTTTACACACTAAAGTTTTTTGTGGAGGGATAGTGAAGAGTGATTATTTATTTTAAGGAAATGACTTTTTCCTAAACTTTACCATATTGGTTAAGGCGAAGGAACGTCCTATTAGTACAAGAGCCCAAGAGGAGAAAAAGGGCAGTTATCTCACCTCAATTTCTGATTACTTTAATGAAAACTATGTATAATTACTAGTCAAAATTGATGAGTCTGCCAAGTATAGGAAGCGGGAATAAAAAATGGCGGCTGTTTCAAAGCGATAAAAAAAACTAATTTTTCATTCGGAGCTCTATATCTTAAAAAGTAGGAACAACACAAGAAAGAGAACGTCATTTAAAGAAGAGTAAATTTGCTAAAATATGAGCCCTAATAGAGTTCTTTACGTTAAATAGTTTTCGGGATATAGCTTTTTAAAAATGTTGTATGGGACGTACTAAAAGATCAGTAGTCAGTGAATTTATTTTGAAAAATTTATATCTCAAAAACCATTCGACGTACAGATGTCTATTAGCACTCAAATTAAAGCTAGTTTAATGAGCTATAAAGTAGTTTATTATGTTTCTCTTCGTAAGAGTAATAGTTTACATGAAATTTGCTTAAATTAATTTTATTTATAGTTTATAGTGCGGACAAATTTTCATTTGCCAAATTTATATTCATTTGTGAATATCATAAAATCTACTACCCCTACGAAGATAAGTGTCATAAACTACTTTATAGTAAGTTAAATTTCCTTTATTTTGAGTGTTGGCAGACATATGTGTGTCTTATGGATCTAGAGATATATTTTTTCAAATATCCTACATTTTAAAAGAACCACTAGAAATTAACATTTTGTGAGTTTATTTTGTCAAATATCATAAAAACTATTACTCTTACAAAGATAAACATAATTAACTATTTTGTAGTAAATTTAACTAACTTTAATTTGAGAGCTCGCAGACATCAGTATGTCCAATGGTTTCAGAAATAAAGTTTTTCATAAATCAAATTTATTGTCCGAACAACTAAAAATCAATTTATTTTACCAAAAATCATGAAAACTACTATTCCTACCAAGGTAAAGATCATAAACTTCTTTATAGTCCATTAAACTAGCTTTAATTTGAGTGCTAATGGACATCTGTACGTCACATAGTTCCTGAGATATAGATTTCTCAAAATAAATTAACTAACTACTGATCTCTTAGTAGAGTTTTAAGAAATTTTGCTTT
>NW_027110122.1:180632-202772 GCF_000696795.3 Halyomorpha halys | reverse complement strand
CGTTGACGTATCTAATAAAAAATAGAAAAATAAACAATTATTGTTATTGAAGAATGATTATTTTGCTTATGACAAAACCCGTGTCCTAGTTTTGGCTTTTTAGTGTTATATTCATTGAAATAATTGTTTGAAATAAACATGATAGGAGAGAATGCCAGCGATACCGCACGCAAATGCCACTTTCTCAAAATTTTGCAAAAAAAAATTATACAAGCAAATAAACAGTACATTCCAGCATTTACTTTGCGTTGTTTTCCTTATTTCCCAATATACACAACAGTTTTAAGAATAATTGTGACGACATTTTTTTTCAGCCTGACATAGGTGCTATAGCGAAACATTTTGGGAAACGTTGGAGTATGACGTGAGGGGGGGGATGTGTCCAGCACACGATTTCATAGATTTCAAACATTTTTTTTTTTTAATATAATCAAATTGAGTTTATTATATAAATTATATAATAAACGGGACTCCTTCATTGCTCTACCTGCCCAGATGCAAGAGCTAGAGACCCTGAGTGCAGCTGACAGTGCATTGTTCGTGGTTGATTGAGTGACAGCACCACTCAATCCATGGATTTAGGCACAAGAGAGGGCCGCAATGTCGTCATAGGACACCATTCTCAATGGAGGCAAGAGTACTTACTATTAATAAAAATCAAGTGCATTTTATATTCTTTTGCCGAAAATTTATTGAGTATTATTATCATATTGTTAGTATAGTATAGATAAAAAAATATATTTATTTCTATTAGTAAAAATATTTCTGAAGTAAATAAGAGATATTTTTATAATAATAAATATTTATATTACATTTAACAATAATAAAAGGCAAAACATTATTTTTTTTTAATTTATGCTTTAGAAATTTTCAGTTTTTAGTAATTAAAAGATAAACATAATTTTTAAATTAGTTTTCGAAATAATCTACTGTGATAAAATGTACTGTGTTTAATGATTTTTTATTGAGATATAAAAATATTGTAACACACATATATAATTTCTTAGGATTAGGTTGAATATGAAAAATTGTTAACCATAATAATCTATATTGTATAATATATATATTTTTTCGAAATATTATTTTAAAGGATTTACAAAAATCATCTCCAATTAAATACATGAAAAAATAAAATAAAATAAAACTGATTTCCATGAAAAATAAAACTGATACATTTTATTCACAAAACGTATGTAGCAACAATAATGTTTGTTAATAAGTATTATTTAGAACTTGGAAGGACACTTAGTCAATAATATTTCTAACTGAAAAATTAGAATGAAATACGAAGAATCCACTCAGAAAACTGCGAGTATCTAAATTACCGAAAAGGCAACTCATTTGTTAATTATATAATAATACATTTTTATTTATTTATTGATATTTACATAATAAATATGATGTAAAATCATAATGGTATAAAGCCGAGTAGAGAAACTACCCATTAGTAGCACTCTAATAACATTTTCACATTAGAGGGTCTCGAGAGCTTCTTCTTTTCAGGCACCTTGGAGAATTGTCAGGAACGGAAGAAGAAGCAAGCTGAGAAACTAGTGGGTAATTTAATTATAATAGGAGGATTGATATTTGGTTTGGACTAGATCGGTTACATATGGTACATTAAGGTCTTTATGGATGATTTCATTTGTGACAAAGTATGGAGAATTGAGAATTTTAGACTGTAAGGATTGGATACGAAAGGAATTCGAAGGTTCAGTAGAACCCAAAAGCTCAACTCCGTATGTCCAGATAGATCTTATTACTGCCATGTAGATCAGTCTTTTGTAATGAATTGGAAGTTTAGACCGTTTGTCTAGTAAGTTTACAGCACTTACTACACTTAGTCGAAACCTATCTGCAGTTTCCAGTCTTTTCAGTCTTGTGTAAGGATTCTAAATAGTCGTTCAAAATAAAATTTAAAAACTTAACGGTTATGAAAATTTCTTTAGAGCCTTTAAGAATTGTCGGATATGACTCGTCCTTTTTCACAAGAAGTTATATTTTTTCCTGGCATACCTGACAAATTTTATTTTTATTTTGTGTTTGGGGTATTGCAGAGATTGTGTTTTAGACAGAAATTAATTTTTAACTACTTTAATAAGTCTGTAGAACGATCTCAGTAGAGAAAGTAACCACTTAAACTATGATACCATCTTGCAATACGTTGAAATTAAAATAAACAATAACTTGTTGTTTTTTTTTTTAAGAAAAGAAGCTATTTTAATTAAAATATAACGTAAAATTACGAGAAACAATATCATACTGTTTGTCATTCTTCAGAAGACGTCACTGAAATTCTTATTTTTACAAAAGTGAACAAAGATCATTTTCACTGTGGATTTATTGGATATATTGTGGACTATTGCCACAATCATTAGATACGGGAATGTAACATCCAATTATATATTTGTTTTCAATATTAACAATCAAAATTGTTTTGCTTTAGTAACGCCCGATTAAATAAGATAGGTCGTTATAGTGTGCGCGTGAATCGACTTTCCTATCTTGCTATCGATTGATCTCGATATGCAGGTCGTGAACTTTTCTCGGATTCCGACCTTCGTTCAGTCATCTAATATAACAGCCCAAGGTGTCAAATCAACTATTGCATCAAGGTTTTAAGAAAGCATTAAAAAAAAATGGCCAAAATAAAAATTATAATATCCATAGTTAAAATATAATATCATTATGTAAATAATGCATTATCAAATAAAATGAACTAAAATTAAAAAAAAAAAAAATAAATAAATTTTATGAGCAATATAAAAGAGAAAATGTAAGGGTATGGATTTTAAAATAATTAATCTTAAATATGATACAGATTATAAAAATAAATTATTTAATATTTTGAACTTACTCATTGAGTCACACAAAAAGGAATCTGCACTCACCTGAAAATTAAAAAAAAAAAAATTAGTTATAACTATTACATAATACTATTAATAATTAATAAAAATAGTTATTTAGGGCGACTCCTAAAACTAAGGTAAAAGTGTCATTTTTAGTTACTAGGATTTGATTATTGTTAACTTATATCGAAAACATTGCATTTAAGTGAAAATTATTTTAAAATTTAAATTTAAATTTTAGAGCATTTTTTTACCAAATTTTATGCTTTAGTATAGGCAAAATTTTGAAAATGATAATATCAAGATTTTTTTATTTAAATTTTGAAAATGATAATATCAAGATTTTTTTATTTAAATTTTGAAAATGATAATAATTTTGTCAATATTAAAGCCTAAATTAAAAAAACCATTGTTTAATATATTAGTCAATAATTAGTTGAATTTAATTAATTATTTACTTTATTTATAATCTTAAAACTTTATTGAGACTATTTAAAATTGTTTAAATAAATATAATTTTATTAATTTTAGTCTCAAAACATTTTTTATTCCTTTATAACTCCGACGTTTCGGCCAATTTGGCCATTCTCAAGGAACAGCTTTTATTACAAATATGATCTTCAACAATTTCAAAAGAATAACAATACTATTGATAATGTATCATACCTTAATACAATTCTAGAGCCAAATAATTTAAAAAACAACTCTATGCAGGCTACACTGCCCAGGTCATTTATATCAGCCCACATATTACTCTTTGAGACATTAAAATATTAGATAATCATATAATTTCGTTAATAAGTACTTCTTAAACTATGTCTAATTACCTAATTAGTCAATTGTTCACATTAAATTAAAATTATTAATCGCAGTCAAACTTCTTCGTTGAAATTTATCACAGCAATATCTATAACCTTCTCTACACCGAATTATTTACATTTTATAAAAAGTTTTTGTTCCCCACCTCATTTTCCTTATTATCCATTGTATCTTTTAATATTATAATTTAAGTTCTCAGAGAAACTGCTAAAAAGTAATAATTTTTTTTTAATGTGTGCATTCCTTTGGTCTTAATATTTTATGTGGACTTAGGAATGCACAAATAATAAACTAAAAAGAATTAAATCTAATTAACACAAATAATTTAGAACTATTATGTTTTTTTTCTGCAACTCAAAGTTTCGAGCAAAAAAATGTAATGGAAAGGCATTTTATTGTGCAATTGCAAAAACCATTTCCTTTGGTAAAATTAATGAACGTGTCAGCGAAATCTTGTTTCCAACGAAATAGTAACAGAACACGACATTTCACTCAGACCTTCTAAGTTAGACTCGTCCTATAAATAATATTAAAGTTAATGATTTGAATTATAATTTAACGCTAAGTTTGTTTCAACAGGCACTATATTTCTGAGTTTTCACATTTCGGGATTCTGAAGTCTCACGAAAATCACCACCATTTTGTGGATTATCGTGAATGAAGGATTTTTGTTTAGAACACTTAATAATATAATTAATCTTTGAACTTACATGCATCCCCTCACCGTTTCAAATAAGTATCTAATTTCACCTAAAGATCCTTCTTTTGAAAATAATTCCTGTCCATCTAACTTCATATGAAATTTTTAGAAAAAAAAATATAATGTAATGATAGTTATCCCGACAGCCAAAATAATAATTAATGTCTAATATAATACCTATTATGGGAATGGGGTGGGTTAGTGGTAAGGTGCTGTCCTACTAACTCCAACTACTAGGAAAACGTTAGGTCTTATAGAAATCCACAAGAAAGAATGGAAGAAAGTCGATTTATTTTCATTAAGGTAACCCAGTTCAAGTAGTTGCGAACTTTTGTCATACCAAATAACGAGCTCCAATATCCTTTTATTTTTGACTGGTTATCGAAAATATATACATACTAAGGTGTATTCATGACGTGTTAAAGAGAAAAAGTTGTTTTAAGTGGAGAAATATTTCCTTCTTTTAGCATGTTAGAATGATATAACATTTAACATGTTTGAGAGTTTGTTAATGGGTCTGCTAAATGGAGAATGACGTCACAAAATAGAACGACTTAGCTCCACACCATTGTGTCTTTTGTCGCTTCATCGGTTAGTTGTTAGGAGTTTTAGGAGTAAACTCTAAAAAAGTCGTGGATAAAAATAATAATAAAGAAATAGAAAAAAAAATAGGAGAAGAAACAAAGAACAAGTGAGGAGAAGAAAAGATAGTACGGAGACGAGCTGTTGGAGATTTTATTATTTCGCAAAGATTACAAGGTAATAAAACAAGTTGCCGAGAAAATCCACTAGGAGCTCCTCTGAATTTAAAATATGATTTTAAATTGGGATGCACACAATCCTATACTTTTAACATTTAGCATGTTAAAACATTTTTACACGACTTCATGAATACTTCTCTTAGGAATACTAGTGTTCTAGAGAAGCGTGAATAAATATACGTGGACTAGAGAAAAGAGAATACAATGAAGAGTAGCCTTGGCTAGATGTGGCAAGGACTGCGGACTGCATCGGCCTTGGATGCAGCTTGCACAACTGCACTAGCGGTAGTGTCCTTGCCTCCTAGTCTCTCGGTACCTAGCTCCTGCCTCTTACGTAATGGCCGGCCTTGGGAATCCTCTCCAGTCAAGATCATAGCTATCAGCTAGCTCTATGTCAGCTGCATCCTCTATAGCTCGATTGCAACGCTGCAAATAGCAATGCAATGAGCCAACAAAACCTCAATGAGAATTTCAATAAAATAATTGTTGTAAACATCTTAAGGAAACTCGGTGTTTAAGAGATCTTTATCAGCGATGATTGATATTTCAAAGGAGTTGATTTTGTTACTAAGTGAAAATCCAATATAATTTTTTTTATCTTAATACATAATTCTAAGTTGGCATACCTTGAAGCGTTTCATGTTTGAAAAAATACCTCTATAATCTTTTGTTTATTTTACATTTAAAGTTACTTTGCTTGATTTTAAAACTAGGACATAGTGTCCTTCAATATCTTTTAATACTATTAACTTTATCCAACTCGGACAGGTTGGAGGACCTAATCATCCTCCGAGGCATCTGAAAAAAAGATCTTTAACAATGTTCATTGGATTTTTTTTTAAATTGGTTACTTTTTGAAAACTATTGTTAAAAAAGTATTACGGGAACATCTCATGAAGATAAGTAAATTTTTATATAAAAGGTTGATTTTTAACGCCTAATTTACTTGGAAAAAATAGTTTTATAGAGAATTAAATTAAATTTTAAAAGAGTGATAAATTAACTTTTTTAGGTCTTAAAATAATTTTTTAAAACCACTCGATTTTCGATTTTTTTTTTAATCCAGCCAGTATTGCACATATAATACAATAATTGCACATGTATATTTATTGCAATAAGGATTGATTTTAGGTTTATAAGCATTATCGTTTTTCAGATAGAATGATAAATAAGGTAGTGAGGGATATATCTGTTCTTATATATATTAAGATAAAGATAAAAGGACTTTCTGTAGAAACATAGACATACTATTTATCAAATATACATGAATTTAAAGCCCAAATCTTTTCTAAGATTGATTTGATCTAGATGATTTAAATTTTAAAATGTAATCCTTACAGTCCAATATCCTTAACGCTCCTTACTTTGTCACAAATCAAGTCATCCATCATGACCTCAATGCCATATGTTGCCGATTTGGCCAAAACCAGATACCATTCCTTCCATGGAAAACTTCCCAACCACCCAAATCCACTTGTTTCTAACCTGGCTTCTCCTTCATTACCTAATAATTCTCCTAGGCGTCTGAGAAGAAAATGGCCTCGGGGTCTTCTCCTCTAGAAATATTATTGGAGTTATATCTGGTATATTCTCCACTTGTTTGTATCATGTCACTATCTCTCCAGCAAATTTACTTGTTGTATATATGTTATACAGTTGTAAATAACAATAAATAAATGATTAAAAAAAAAAATTTTGTTTTAAACCTAACGACTGCCCTAGCATAGCATCCTTTATTAATGTTGCTCTTACCCTCAAACGAGACTGAAAAAACAGGCAACTGCACATCGATTCCAACTACAGAAACACTTACTATACAAACAGTCTAAACTTCCAATTCTTTACAAAAGAATAAGGTCTACATGGACATACGGTGTTGAGCTTTGGGACTGCCAATCTTCCACCACTGATAATCTCCTGAGACGCTTGAATAGGAGATGGCCTCGGGACCTAATGTAAAAATATTATTAGAGTGCTACCAATGGGTAGTTCCTCTACATGCCTGTGTCACACCATTATGATCTTACATCAGATTTAGTAGATTAAAAATTGCTAGTTTTTTATGTAAACACAGTTGTAAGGGTCAATGACTAAATTAAAAAAAACTAATTGGATTATTTTTTTTAATCCACCCTTTCCTTATAAATTTCATAAGGGAGACCTAGCTTAGACTTTAGTTTTTGGGATATTGTGATCAAGTCAGTGAATGACATGTAAAATACACGAATAACATAGTTTTATTATTTTAAAAATATTCTATTTATACAACTGAGCGGAACATAAAATAGACAAGATTGCGCGGCTGACGTTAAAAATTAAAATGCTGAATTATTTCTGAGGCTAAGTCCTACTGTATGGAAACATGTATACCGCCTTATTTCGTGATTTCTACTTATACTGCAGAAAAAGATCACTAAAAAAAATAATTTTATTATTCTTTATTTACATTAAATAAATTATCCCGCCGTCCATCGTACATCTCTGATTTACTTCAATTTAAATCCTCAGTGCATTCCCGCGATACCCGCTCACGGCCTTCAGACTTATTTGTAAGTCCCATCGAACCGCAGCCTTTAGATTCCTCCTCCTTTGGTAGATCCTTTCCTCTTCTCTATGGAATTCTATTCCCTCTTTCATTCGTAGTTCTAATACCCTTCCAATCTTCAAATCCCGTATCTTCGACCACCTTCCGTCCACCCAATTCCGGAAGAATAACAATTGAAAGTTTCAAACATATATTTTCTGTAATTAATGTTTCAGATTTTTGTTTATTATTGTAAATATGTACATTAACAGAAATTGTACCTTTCTATTTATTAGTTTTACTTTATTTATTCTATTCTTATTTTATATATTCTTTTAATTATTGTTGTTCATTTTTATCTTTTTAAATTCATTATTTTATTATATTTTATCACGTTTTATAATTTCATTTTTATTTTGTTTTTCACTCTAAGGCTCTGAAGCCTAATTTTGACGCCTATACATATGACTAAAAAAAATAGTATATATATATTACTATTAATATGCACAGCTTTCATCTTACTACGAGATAGTTATACACTTATCAATGATAATGTTCTATCATAGAAAATTGTAAAATCGATTCTTAACAAGAGGGAAGACAAGCTAAGGAGCGAAGTGTTTGTTTACAAATTGGAATACATAGAGATAGAATTATAGGAAACAGAGAGTGGAGAGAACTGACGGCTGCTCTGGAAGGAATCAATAATAGAAGACCACGCCCCTAGTGGCCTAGTATCCATAGGGTCTCTTCTGACGTCACCTTCGAGAGTAAAAGTGCCTCCCTGTCTAGACCTCTCTGTCTCTCTCCTCTTGGCTCTTCTCGTCTGTCGCGCCTCTCCAAGGGTTCGCTACTCACTTTTTATCAAGGAAATAGCCACAATTCCTTTCACAAAACTAAAACTATGCATTAAAACTACATTTCGATAGTAAACACATTGAATCTTCTCAATAGAGGACAAGAACAATGATATATATTTTTGTCCATTAATGGGAGGTGTTCTTATAGTAGCATTTTTGTCTAATAAAATCTATATCCACACTAATAAATGCATAAAAAATACATACAAGTAATAGTTCAAATATTCAGTGGATAAGACTTGCAAAAAAAAAATTAGTGTATCAATACATTAATACATTTTTACCCTATATTTTTATTTTATTGAAGAGGATTAATACACTCATTCGCAAATCAAGGCCATTAACTATTAGTGTTCAAATATTCATACATACAATATAACAGAAGAATAAAAGAAAAAAAAAATAGAAAAACGAAAAATAAAATGTAAATGATAACAAAAGTATTCGCTAAACGAAAAAACTAAAATAAATTAATAAGAATAAGAATAAAGAAATGTATAAATGAAAGAAAATGTTAATAATAACTATAAACGGTTTAAAGACCATCACTATAAAGTTTATATGAATAGAGACAGCTGAAAATTAAGCAAAATGTCATCATATCCGATTTGGGCATTGGATAGCAGTCAAAGAACTTAATTAAAGAATTTTCTAAGTATTTCATGTTAATAAGTTAATTTTTTATTGAAAATGTGTATTCGTAACACTAGTTCTCGAGAGAAAATTCAAATATTGAAATAAACTGACAACTTTTTTAGGGTGGAAATTTAATTTGTCAAAAAAACTGTTGATGGAATCATTTAAAATAAATAGAAATTCTTACTTGTGCAGTCATCAAAAACATAATAACAAAATTCTAATTTTCTATTTTTCAATTGCAGACTGATGGTTGCATAATTATTTATAATAGGAAAAAAATTGTGTTGTAACTAGTTCTTGGTTTAAAAATTTCAACAAAATGGTTTAGCTAGATACAAGTCAATATTATATATGCTTACTATTAGACTATAACTAGTAAAATTAATAAACAAAAATACTTTAATAATGTAAGAGTTGTAGTTTTTGGAAATTATATTAATTTATTGGGTGAAAATCTGACGGTCTAGCGTAATTCTGACCAAATCACCTCCTTGTACAACCATTGGTATAGTAACAGTACTTCCTTACAAAGTACTGTCCCCCTGATTCTTCATGGGTTTTAGCGATACAGACTTAATTTTTTTTATAAAAATGATTTAAATAATATAATTTATTCAAACATATTGATAAATTATACTATATTATTACATTATAAAATTATTGAACCTATATTTAAGGTAAGCTATTCAGTAAATGATATAAAAATCATTAAATTTAGTACCGCCACATTGAATATTATTACGCAATAATAAAATACTCATGGTAATTTCTTAGATAAAAATAGAATGAATTATATTTTATTAGAAACAGAAATATTCTTTCCAAATATTTAGCTTTTAAAATCTTTATTTTTGTTTTGATTTATATATAAAAATAAATCTTTTTAGTTTATTTTTAAACAGGTGGGTCAAAATATTTTCCTTTTAGGTCTTCCTAGAAATAAAATTAAACAGACAAACACATCAAATTGAACTTGTAAAAAATTGATTGTATTTTTTAATATTTTTTTTTACATTCATAATTCAGTGTTTTACTATAAATTTGTATTAATTATTGAAAGTTTTTTTTACATTTTTTTTAAAAATGAGTATACTTGATTCTAATAAAACTTACATAGTCAATATTTTTTCATTGACGTTATTGAAACTCTTGACAATCACTCGTCCGATAACATAGTATCATAAAAATATGTTATTAGCACTTGGCGATACGTTAACAAAAAACTTTTTCTCCAGCGAATAATGGGTACAAATTTAAATGTACACAGAGAGCGAAAACGACTGTTTTGGCGGGAGAGCGGGAGTTGAAGCGGCGGGCACGGGAACGATAGTGAAAGCGATCGATGACACGTGGTGGTCCACGTGGCGCTCGATAGAGTCACCAAGGTTACGGCTGCCTGACCTATATTCCCCATGTCTTCGACCTCTCAGCGTCATGTCTGTCTGGATGTGCTCTCAATGTGCACAATAGCTGCGCATAGAGTATAGTTTGCTGCAAGCACTGATTCATTACCTTCTTGTAACAGACGTGTTCATCTGCACCTGGTGGTTTTATTTCAAATTAGAATTATATGTATATTAATAATAATATTATATTACTTATATTATTATATTCTATTTCTTTGGAATAGAACAAACTTTACAAGAATCCACCAGTAATATTAGGCTGCAATGTATCTTAACAGCACTATAAACTGCTTTCATGTCGTTTACAACCATTAAAAATCTTACATGGCATATTTGAGGATTTAATAGATTGCATAAGTGTCTTCATGTCTATGACTATACAGGATGCAGTTTTGCTCTTGTTAGCACCATAACTCAAGCAAGCTAGGCCCAATCTCTTCTTCACCAAGTAATTTTTCCCTTCCCCAAGTTCACATAATTTCCAGTATTTTCTCTATCACTGGTATTTGGTTAAGACCATATAAGTGATAAGTCACTTATTCAGTCTTACTTTCAACTACAATCAAGTAAAGCATTGCTTAGGTCTGATCCAATGTTTAAAACTAAATTCCAAGAGAAGAAACCACATTTAAGAGATTATAAGTTATCAACTTATGTTAAAAAGTTTTCAAACCTATTCTCTTAAGCTTGTTTGCAGTATGCACACACATACTCAACGCAAGCACCAAATATTGAGAATCATATAAGTAATTATTCTGTTCTTTTGAAATACTTTGTAATATAATGGTTTTTAATCTCTCTCTGAAATGTTTTTATACTGATATAGATAAAAAAAAAACAGGGCAACAAATAGTTCGAATTCCCTAGAATCAGCGATTTGAATTTTCCAGCTCAGCAGTTATATAGAGAAAAGGGGAGTATGTCTCATCAGTCTATGAATATTATTTTATCTTTTCAATAAATTTGAACTTTGGCCTGAGAATAAAATCTAAGAAGGAGCCGTTTTGAAATATATGTGTGCCAATCAAAATACTTCAACGCAAATAGTGGATGAAAATTTATACGGTACAATTGATACACTGAACTTCGACTATGAGCCAAATCGGACGAGGCGTTTTCGAAATATATACGAGTCAAGAGAAATAATTAATATTAAAGTGTGTAAATAATGAAATTAATAAGGGACAATTTTGATATCAATTTTTAAACGTTTCAACAAAATTAGTTTAAAGGTCGCAAGTATAACTAAATGGATTTGACTACAGACAGATGCACAACCAAATGTGGCAATTGCCGTCTGTTGGTAAAAGTTTGAGTAAAAAAATCGTTTCTGTGAACAAATGATATGCCAGAAGGACATTTACTAAAAATTTGTGATTTATTTCACAGCCACCGTATAGTATTAGTATGAATTCAAGAGTGGAGAAACGTTCTAATGAAGGCACTCCTGGTATCCACTAGATGTAGAAGATCCCTGCACCGGAGGCGTTTCAGTTATGTCGGATACAGTGGTAGTGTGTCAGTTAGTAATGTTTGTACTAGTAGGTTAAGGTGTCCAGCGAGTGAGTCATGAAAAGTTGTGTACTGTTTTGTTATGTCAGTATGTTCGGATCCTTGTTGTGATGATTTGTATGTGATTTTAAAGGTCCCACACCTGAGTGGTGTAAGTCCATATAGGTCCAAGCAGCATGTTGTGTATTTTAAGTTTGTTTAATTTTATGATGTAGTAGTCGTCAAAGTAAATAAAGTCGGTGATTCAGTATTTTTTTCAAAGTTAGCTAGCACATATGTTATTTTTTTAAATATGTGTTATAGTGGTTTGAAGTGATTTAATTTTCCATAAAATTTCAATTTAAAAGACTAAAATATACGGTCATTCTAAAGAACTTTTCAATGAGAACAATCCTATTTATCTTGAAAGATAGTTGAGCGTATGAAGTAGATTGTAGATAGATAGTCTAGGTAGCGGTCAATAAAGCTATCAAAATATTAAAAGAAAACTATTTATTGTTAATCAACGTCTGTTATTTATTGTTCGTCAACTGAGTTGAGATCTATATTGCAATCAGGCAGTACTGACGAAGCTCTGCAAAGTGGGGCGAAATGTTGGTTAACAATAGTTTTATTTTACTATTTTGATTCCTTCATTGACCGCTACGAAAAGTCATGGTATGAAGTGGTTCAAATTTTTACAAGATAGTATTTATTGTGAAATTTTGTCACCCCCTAAAAATGCTGCCCGGGGCAGGCCGCCCTCCTGTCCCCTTATTACGCCACTGGATTTACCTTCTAAATTTTTTCATTATTTTTTAAGGCTGCTGATGTGAGCTGTGTTGAATTTTTCATTAATGATTTGATTCATGAAAGATTTATCTATATCGATATTGATTTATTAGATTGCATAGAAATCAAATCTATCCGCGAAATAGAAATTATGAACAATTTCTTCTTATAACCTTTTTTTTTTTTTTTGTAAGGAATTAAAAAAATAATTAGCAGAGAAGAGATTTAATTGAGGAAAAGTATGGGAAGGCCTTGATTGTTCCGGTTCGAATGCATGTTTGGGCGACGATAAACAAACAAACCGCTAGACAATGCAGCCTATACTTAGACCCTTTGACGCACTGCTCGTCATTGAAGGCTAAATAGGTTCGGATCTGGTAGCTCTAGTGTGGCGGGAAATGGTTTCGGCGGGCGCGGGAATGTGCGGGCTTCGACTTCCGCTCAACAGCGGCCGTCTATATCTAGCCTCGCCACGGCAATGGCCGAATTCCTCGCCTCCTAGGCAAACATTGTCCCCTTCTCCTCCTACGGTATTCGGGAAGCTTGTCAACTCAATTAATTTTTTAAAATTTTAATGTTTATCTATATGTTTTAAGGAATAATATTTCTGAACATTTGATTAATAGGCATAATTTTTGTAATAACATTCCTTAGTAGTAATAGGTAGTATTTGTAGTTTTTTTTTATTACGTAAAAAAATATAAGAATGAAGCCAGTAGCAGATCCAGAAATTGCCTCTAGGGAAAAACAATAAAATAAAACCTGAAAAACGAACAACAGCGCTCTGGAAACTTGGACAAGTAAGTAGACATAAAATGAGAAAAGCGCATTTAAAAAGTTAAATATGATATATATAATCTTTCCCCTTACTCGAAACTGGTTATTATTGTTTAAATAAAAAAAAATTTATCCCTCAAGTCTCAAAAAAATCTTTATTTCTTTATAAGTCCAACGTTTTGGCCCATTCGGGCATCCTCAAGGACGATCTTAAATATAAATATTACAACCAAATCATTTTTAAAAACGTTTTGCAGGCCATATTACCCAGGTCAATAATTTCAGTCAAAATAGAGTAATTTTAAGTTTAAAAACAATGAAGGGTAAGGGGTACAGTACTGCTTTAAAGATTCTGTTGTAAGGAAGTACTGTTACTAGACCAACGGTTGTGCAAGGAGGTGAAGGTCAAAATCACGCTCGACTGCCAGACATTTATTCAATACCCATACCCACTCTATAAGGCCGGGTGGACACCGGAGGGAATCCAAACACGGTCAACGATGGCTGCCAAGAAAAACCGACTAAGAAAATTGTGATGTAGGATTTGAACCCGAGCATTTTACGTTTTAACATTCTTTATTGTATCCTGACGAAGCCCTGCAAAGTGGGTCGAAACCTTGGTTAACAATAAATAGTTTTCTTTTACTATTTTGGTACCTTTATTGACCGCCAACCGGACCATCTTCCTCCAATCTATTTCTTACTATCAACTATCTTCTTCCAATAATTTTTTTAAGCTTTCAATTAAGACCTAAATACAGTAATTTTTTTCTCGAAAAACTTATAAAAATACGGTACTCCGAACTCTCTAGTAATCTGAACTATTGTAAAAAATAAAAGTTACTTTTTTCGAGCAGGAAATAACATCTTTGTTTTCAAATAAAAGTGAACATGTGTTAAGGATATTTTTAACTTCTCAAACTATAGGCAAGCTATTATAATTCCTTTGAAAATTGTAAGTGTAAATTTGTAGACAGTTTAGATATCGGGTATTGTAATTCCTATGGAAGTGTTCATAATATATTTTGCTGGAATTAGAAATACATAATATCTATTGTAAAAATCATTTAATTCTGTAAAACTACAAGTTATAACTACAAATATTCATTTTCTTTTATCTGGTTTTAAATACATCCGTGCAAAGAGTATTTTTAAATTTTTCTTTATTATTTTTTTTTAAACTATAAATGAACTATATTATTATATTTTAACAAATTAATTACTGGAGGGTAAATGAAAACCAAAGTGTAGCCGCTGTTATAAAAATCACCTGACGGAATAAAAATCCCGACATCTTTAAATAAGATTGATTTTTTTAAACTTTAAACCGCCAACGTTTGCAAAAAAAAATGTAAAAACAAATTAAATAAATAAAATAGTTATGTGCATTCATATTGTTAATTTTTTTTACAATATTTTTCCTTAATACTGTGTTTAATATGAACCTTTCAGTAATCCGACAACCTCCATGCAGCACTTGCATCGCACAACTGTATTGTGATCTTTAGAAGCCATTTCATTGAAATGCGACTTCAAATTGCCTGTGATTTGAAAATCGTCCATCTACGTGGACCCTAACTATTCATTTTTTTTTCTTTATACTATTTTCATACCACTGTGATATATTCAGTTAATTATTATTATTTATTGTTATTAAATATGTAATTACTATTTGAGGCTCGTTAATAGATACTATAGAACCCCTACCGCTAGAAGCTGCCGCCTCTGTGTCTGAGTTGGACGGCTGCGAGAGGCACTATTTCAGTCTGGCTGTATTGTTGGGTCGTCTATTTCTGTACACTAGCGGCCCTCTGTCTGCCCTAACCCGTTCTCTAACCGTACCAACGGATTGGTCGGCATCTCTTTCTCCGGCAATAATTGGGATGATAACACCTTTCAACATAATTATCACAGGAGTTCATGTTTGGTTAGATTGTCCATATAAGTCGAATGCTATATCTAAATCAACCAAATTAGCAGAAAATGTATAAATGGTGTACAAGTAATGAAACAAATTCCAAAAAAAAGTACAATTAATGATTTTTTCTATATATTTTCGAATGATATTTAATAGAATAATCATAAGTTATTAAACTATCCTGATTTATCCCACCCCACCTGATATACGTCTCGACTGGAATACTTGAAAAAAAATTTAATAGTAAAATAATATAATAAAAACATTGACTCAAAATGAATAAATATTTTACATTTATATATAAACACAATATTACTAATAATGTTAGGCCAAAATCTAATTTCATAAGTACAATTACTTCTAAATTATTGCAATATGAAATAAAATTGCAATTAACTTGTAAATACTCGAACCAATGCATTTGTAACTGTAGAAGGCAAGTTTAATAACATACCAATTATTGCAGTTTGGAATTGAAGAAGTAGAATTATGATTCGCCAGTAATTACTCGCTAATCATTGAAATTTCAAATTAAAGAAAAATAATTACAATTATAAGCAACTTCTACTACTTCAACGACCGTAATTAATTAAAGAAATCAAATTATAATTATAAGTAACCTGCATCTACTTGAACCACTTTTATTGTAATACTGTTTTGAAATTATAATTACTATTTGAGCTATAGTAGATGTAAGGTAACAAATTTTTTAGTATATTTAATTTCTTTTTTTTTAATCCGATGATGTGTTTACGTAAAATACATTTTTTTCCATAATGACCAGTTTTAGCTATGGCTAAAATGACTAATTCCCATATATCTTAGGCTTCCATCTTTTTAAATTCAAGTAAGTTCTTATTCATGAATCTCTATATTGTTCATGTTTAAACAATTTATCCTCTATTCACACATAATGAACTACATTGAGTAAGGTTATATGCACATAAACAAATGTTCTCTACAGAAATTAGATGCATTTTATGTAACCAAACTGTACATGTATTTATTCATGATAAGTAGGTAAACGTTACGTGAATTCATAGTCTGTTAATGCTATTTCGAGTGAGGTTCACTTTTGATGCAAAAGTAAATGAGTTACAAGAGGTAATATTGCATATATACACTTATATATAAATTCGTAATTAAAAAAACTTATATATATATATATTTGAGGGATTTGTGAATTTATAATTTAGAAAAGCATTTCTTTTCAGTTGTAAGTCATTTAAAAAAATTATCATTTCTTAATTAAATTTATTTCTCGATTTTTATTATTTAGGAATACATAAAATTTATTCCTAAATAATAATCTGCCATAAAATAAAATTGATTTTTATTCTTTAAGTATATGAAATGAAATAGCCTATATAACTATTTATTATTATTTTTTTATTTAAATATTACATAAATATTTATAATAAAAGTAATAAAGGTAGTTTTATTTTTATCAAGAGTAATAGAATGTTATGTAATTTATTAAAATTTGTGTGCTGTTTAATCCTTAAGGAATTCATAATAAATTATAATATAATCTCATCATGGAAAAATGTCTCCATATACAAAATAATCCTTAAAAATCTCACAATAGGTTTCCATTAAAAAAATAAAATCTCTGAAATAGGTCTGATTCAAGACATCCTAAATGTGGCCAGTTACTCAGGACTTGAAAAGTTGACAGATTTCTTTGGAACAAAAGGAAAATGTGTACGTAAATAGAATTGGGACAATGAACTTATTTGTAGTTCATCTCATTAACTGTGTACCTTATGTCAACTATCTATAAGAATTTTATTGGAAAATAAAGCCTTAGTAGGGACAATGAATGTGAATTTAAAAAAAAAAAATACAATGGCGTTGTTATTTATTAATTAAACAACGTTCGTGCAATACTTAAAGGTTTGCTTCTGCAACCACTTTCATTATTTTAAATAAATATTATGCATATAAAATAAATCATATAAAAATTAAAAATCACCTTATTAAAAAAATATATTCCCTCGGAACCCTGGTTAATTGTAACCCGGTTAATAGAGCTCCGGATAATGAGAGTCCTACTGCAATCAAATTGAAACGAACGTTAATAGAGTTCGAAAGACACATAGCGTTACTTACTTGCATGAGGCATATCCAATTCAGTGTTGCAATTACTCGTAAATGTTCCTCACAAACAACACGAATAGCTCACTCAGTAAGTGATATAACTACCGGATGATTACCGTTGGAACATGGAACGCACGAAGCACTGTATGCACTAAATCGCGGCCAAGAGGAACTCTCCCCCTTAGAGAACATATGCGATCGGACGACCCGGGCTAAAATAAGAGGACTCTCTGCGTCAGTGCGGAGTAGAGCCTTTGGCAGCCGGCAAAAATATTGACCGTCGTTACGCCAGGTCTATTCTTGAACGGGGCGAGCGGTGGGTGTTCGCTCCGGATGCCTTTTGGGTGATCCTCGGATATTACTTTGGGGAGGATCATGGTCAGCTATCTCGGTACAGGAGATGTGGCATTCCATCTGCAAGGAGGAGCGTTCCTTCTCAACTTGTTGTTTGTAAATCCATGGAGACCACCATGGGCGTACCCAGAGGGAGGCAGGAAGAGGCAGCTGCTTACAATACTATCACTAAGAACATCTCAAATTGATATATTTATTTATAAAGGTGGAGAAGGTTGGTAAAAATACCCAATCTTAGTTTTTCTCATCCCACCTTGATTATCTGGTGTATATAAGAAATATGATGCAAAATGGGAGGCTAACATTCGGGGGAGTAGTTGCAGAGCAGTCGACAAGAACTACTGAAGGATCCACTAGAAGACAAGTTGGATATAGTAGCCTGTAGATAGTAGTTGTACTTAGTATGTGATAGAGTCAGTATCTTCATATAAATTAAGTATAACATTCACTACAATGCATGCATTAAGCAGGGTACATTCAGTTTAAAATTTACCTTTATAGGAACATACTACATATTTACCTGTTGTATTATTTTGTACAGTTGTAAATTACAATAAATAAAAAAAAAAAAAAAAAAAAAAAAAAAAACCTTTATAGGCACAGAACAGAATAAAGTTAACCCTACGTTAGCACAGGGTCATCAAAGTCGAGATATCACAACTTTACGTTACTTTACAGGCACACCCCAGGAATTCTTCTTTTAGTGGCTTACGCACGGACAAGGTGAGAATATGAGTGAGACTCGACTGTTGTTTCCATATCTTCCTCATGCAAAAGACTAAAGTAATATATAATATAAAAAAAATAATTAAACAAATCGAACATATAAACTATATTTGAACTAGAAAACAAACATGTTTATTTTAGGAGTTAGAGCATATCATCAATGAGTATGTATACATTTCATGAACCACTGTTCAGTAGGAAAAAAAAAAGTATGCCATAATTTATTAGAAAGAATCCTTATTCCTGGCCTGTCGTTGAGTAAAAAATGATGGCCGACATGCAGACAACGTGATTCATTAAAAATTATCACTCACAAACAGATCAATGAGATACCGCTCTTTTTTATTGAATAGCCAATATCAACTATTTTAATTAACTCGTGAGCATATTGCTTATTGCAAATAGTAAATAGGACAATCGATGCATCAATAATTTCCCATTTTATCTGCAGTCAAGGCATAACAAAATTAAAAGTGAAATTGACAATAAAATGGCTGTATAGAGACTACTTCCTACTAAATCTGAAAGATTTTGGACAGTTAGAACATTATAGCTAATTTGTATTTGAATTAAATTGAGGGATTTTAAATAATAAAAATCTTAGTAAGGTGAACTTTGTGTAATGAAGTTCCAAATCTCAACTCCGCTTATCCAAATACGCCTTTTAGATGATAATTTTTTCGTTTAATTTGGATTTTGGAGTTTTCCTCATTTGGAGCGAAAAATGAAATGAGAAAAGTTACTGTCCGATTTATATAGTTTAAAGGTTGTATGAGCAGTTTCATGTTTGTTGCTTCTTGAGATGAACTCTTAAACAGCGGGTTTGTAAGTGGACTATCGTCAAAGGATACTAACACGAAGGGCGAAAGTGTTTTGATGAGATTAGCTTTAATTTTCATTTTTTAAATAATTTTTCAATGATTATGGTGTATGAGTGAAAATGGATCCAATACGCAGGTCCTTATCCATAGATAACGAATACGCGTCACCAACATGCTTGGAGTGAAGTGCTCTAGGATGGAGTTGGATATCAACTATATTACAAACCGCTTAGAGAATAAGGACTGGGGCTGATCTTAAAAGAAACTGCAATTACAGGGTCAAAAAAAATGCTAGGTATTTATTCAAGTATAACTATACATAGTAGTTATAAAAAAAAAAAAAAAACAACCATTTTTTAAATTATTTTGACACTCCAACGTTTCGGCCATTCCGGCCGTTTTCAAGGATCTTATTACACTATCAAAGCCCAAACCATAGGTTATCATCATAATTGCAAGCCATATTGCCTTTGTCAAATTATTTACCGTAAGTCATTAACACATTAACTAGTTTACAGTATTCAGTATCTCATAGTATTTAGTATTACATTAACTAGTTTACAGTATTCAGTATCTCATAGTATTTAGTATAACATTAACTAGTTTATAATCTCTGTTTAAATTACTTATTTTTTCTACACTACAGTGTTAAAATAATAGAAAAATTATTGAGGAAAAATGGAAATTTTTTTATTACTACTGAATAAATCTGTCTAAAAAAAAAAATAAATATTTATTGAAATTTAGATATTTGTCAAATTCGACATTTAATAATAAATTATTAAAGAATGGTTTTCCCCAAAGATCTCTGTAGCATGTCATGTTTATCTTTATAGTAAATTTACAATTTAGTTAATTTCACAAACAAAAAAGTGTATATTTTTCGTAAATATTAGTATAAAAAAAAAAAATTATTTCATATTGATTCATTAAACTAAAACTTAAATATAAAAGGAATATGGTCCAGGCGTTGTCAAAAGAACTCAAATATAAGTTCAAACAACACTCAACGGGGTACAAACAACTAAAATGGTGTAACAAAGCGCAAATTTAAATGAATTAAAATATGTGAAAGTTAATATGTTATATTAACTTTCATATACAAACGTGTTATATTATATTAACTATTACAGTATGTTATAGTAACTTTTACGTATTTTACATCATTTTTAGCCATGCCTTTGGTATTATTTTATTTGATGTTACCCATTTTTAACTTACATTATTTTAGTTGTTTGCATCTTTTTAGCCTTTATTAACTCCTAAAAAGTGGGGCGAAACGTTGGCTCACAATAGTATGATTACTATTCGAGTTCTTTTACGGCGACCATCTTCCTTTTACATATCACACACGATCAGTCAATTACATACAGGAATAGATTTTCCAATAAAACTTGGATATTTACAACTATTGTAAAATAGTTGAAATTATATAATTTTAATATTAAAAATTATATAATTTTAATATATTAATGGAATTATTTCTAAGGGAGAAAACAATGAATTGGGCCTATTGAGGAAGGTGTCCTGGCGACAAGATGTCCTGCAGGATAGAACTTGAGGACTCCGATCAATATTTAGGCCTCTCTGCTTCACCTACCCTGTCTTATCCTTGTAACAGAGATCTAGGCAATCATACAAAATATCTCCACATATATAACACCATGACGAACAATATATACTAAAGTAATTGAAAATATATCTTTTTTCATTTTATCTTTCATTTATACAAGAAAGAGGTGGCTAACGAAAAAATGTAGAGACCTCTTACTTCTAAAAATAAAATAATATTAGTCACTGGAACATTAATAATTATATAAATTTTTAATCATATATGATAATAAAGTAAAAAAAAAAAAATACAGAACATGAAAACGATGCGAAAGCAGGATGAACAATACTCTAATAAGATAAAATTGAAATGGCTATAATTTTATATTTTAGTTTATAATCTTCGTTTACTAATATATGAATAAAAAGTGAATGAAAGCAGAGGAAGAAAGTAAAAAAAAAAAAAAAATTCAAGACTAATTTAACCAAGCTGAATCAGATCCTGATAAATAGTGTCACACAATACAGATAATATTATATTTATTATATATTTTATGTTTTTTTTATATTGTATTCATGTTTTTAATCAAGTCTACTCCATACTTATTACGATTCTATTAACATATTGTTATTAATTGTTAGTTCGTATCATTATTATTTACTTATTAATTTCATTCATTTTTTAAATTTTACCTTGTTTTCATTTTAGTATTTTGTATTTAGTTGTATTTCTTTTATCTAATTATTAGTTTTATCGACAGAAATAAATTCATATTGTATTACTCTAGCTTCCGCAGCGCACTAATAATCGTGTAACTCATATTTCATTAATGTTTATCATTTGTGTATGTGATTTTGGCACCGGCCGATAGGTGTCATCTGGTCGGACTATATTTGATGTAATTTTCTAATTTTTTTTTTTTTTTAATAATTTATTTATTGATATTTACAACTGTAAACATATATACACATCAAGTAAATTTGCTGTAAGTGATATTATGACATGATAAAAACATGTGGAGAATCTACCCATTGTCAGGTCTCCATCAGAA
>NW_027110122.1:174852-176162 GCF_000696795.3 Halyomorpha halys | reverse complement strand
GACTCCATTTTCAAATATGCTGCATACATTGGAGGATACACAGCCCAAAGTGAAACCTAATAGCTCCAAGAACAAGGTACAGGCAGATAATATGTTAGCATCCAAAAATGGAATACCTAATGCCAATGGAAGAAGTGAGATTAAATCTCATCTTAGCAGAGACAATTTGGATAATTTCACTCTGCCTACTGCAATCAAGACAGAATCATCAGAAATTCCAACAATACCACCTCAGATCATTAAGACCACTCCTGTTCAAACCAGTGGACAAACCAACATTGAAAATATTCAGAATGGAACCGAAATTGTTGATATTATCCAGTGCAACACCACTTCCATCAGCCATGAATATGGAAATATTCGAACACAAAAGGACTCTCCAGTTCCTTATCCATATCCTCAAGGAAGTTCATTTCCACTAGCCAGGCAGTCTCAACAGATTGTTTCAGTAGCAACAACATCAGCTGTTACTCTGTCTCTGGTTACTTATTCAGATATTCAGTACACCCAAAGGACTCCTTCAGCAACTCAAATGAACTCTTCAGAACCTCAATCGCAATTTACAACTGCTTTCCTGAATTCAGAAGATGGGACACCACTATCTGCAAATCTTAACAGCCATGCTATATCGGGAACACCCCTTAATAGTATGCTCTCACAACAACCTACTAATGACCAAAATCTCGGTAACATATTTTGTCACAGTGCAAAACTGAGCTTCATCTCCTTCTGTATGAAAACGACATTGAACAAGGAACTTACACCACCACTTCTATTACTGAACGAGGTTGGAATTATCTTGGTGGGCGGCACAAAATCATCAGCCGGAGTCTTAGGAACTCAACCATGCCATGCAAAGCAGATCCAGCTTCAGGTAAACTCAGAACATTTAGAAGCACTGTCAAATGCACTGCGTTTGACTATAACATCACTGCATGTGATACCTGAACCCAGGAAACCTCCTGATAGATGACCATAACTTTTTGCAACGGACTGAAACTTTGGTTGACATTAGCGTTTGTCTTGGTATTTTCTTGTAATATTTTGTTGTTAATTTTAGAATTAATCATTCAATTTATTACTGTTATTACATAGGTTGCAAACTTCTGTTTTCACCACAGGTTTTAAGAGGTGAAACTTTATTTTGTAGTTTATTCTGTTTACTAGTTAGTTATTTACTTTGAATTTGCTTTGTTAGCACATACACATAGGGTGTGCATTTATTTTCTTAATTTATGTATCAATGTTTACTATTTCCTATTTTTTATACATGATTTATAGAGTTTATTTCTATACATATAGTTAATTAT
>NW_027110122.1:169565-173819 GCF_000696795.3 Halyomorpha halys | reverse complement strand
AATATTTTTTACAATGGATTAAAAACTGTTGTCAGTATTGCTGGTAATACAGTGTCCATGTTAATAGAAAATTTAATAAACAATTAATAAGAAAATAAAATAAAATAATAATATTTTTTACAATGGATTAAAAACTGTTGTCAGTATTGCTGGTAATACAGTGTCCATGTTAATAGAAAATTTAATAAATAATTAATAAGAAAATAAAATAAAATAATAATAATTTTTACAATGGATTAAAAAAAGAGGCAAAAATAAAAATAAAATGAGAGAGAGGGTGATGGATGTGTTGATTAAAATCGCCCAAGATACATAACTTCTAACTTAGTAGTCATTTACTCGTTCGGTTTTGGTTTGCCCTTTACATTCGTCAATACGAACCAATATGTAATGAACCCTTATTAAAATGATCAAATTAGTCAGATATCGTGGAAGGGCAGATACCTCATACTTAATATAAAGTATAAAGACTGAGGATATGTTTCGGCCTAACAAGTCATCCATAATACCTAAGAATGGCTTATGAGGCCGAGACGTAACGGCATTAATAATTTTTTGATGAAGTAATAACAACAAGTAATAAATTAATTTAACTAATGTATACACGTATAAATAAATAATATATAGTGAATGTGACTAATAGTTAGGAGAGGCAGTCAGTCTGTGAGCACCACTAAATATAGTGTCACTGCTGACTCATGTCTCATAGTGTCTTACATCAATGTGTGTGAGTTTCTTTTATTTATACCTACTTATAAACATAAAAATAAATTTTAATAATGAATATACAAATATAGATAAATAAATTTAGTCACATAAAAATAAAATAAAATGAAACAATTCAAAGCATGTATTTTACAAAGGGTCCTAACATATTTCGTTAACAACTATATTTAATTAAACTTTATTTAATTCCAGTTTACTGTTTCAATATTTAATTAATTGTTAATTACCTTTTAAAGTTATTAAAGCAGTAATTAAGTCTATGAAAACATTTACACTTGGATACAAAACTTTTAGCATAAATTTTTAACACAAAGACTGAAATTAAATGGGGCTATACATTAATCAATATAGTAATAATATAATAAGAGATATTTAAACATACTCCTCTAAATTTACTTCTAAAAAAATATAGGTGTAGAAATTTTAAAGCAAAAAACATTAATATAGGTCAAAGGTAAATTTAAAGCACTAAGTCAAATACAGACAAAACAAATATCAACGGAATATTACTAACATTTTTATGCAAAAAAACATAAAAAATAAATACGATAATGAGGCGAAATGACATCATCGTGACAAAATATGTTTTTGTATAACTATTCGAAATATCTCGGTTATTGGTGTCGACTAGTAGGTTATCAAGGATTCTGATTAGGAATTTACTATCGGATTTTCGTTCACTAATTCCATTCGTTAATGTTATAACTAACACGTAAATAGTTTTTGTGAGCTAATGCTGAAATCACACTATTATGTCGTGATTAAAAGAAAGAGTGTAAGTCGAACATCATATTAAAAAAAAAACGGCTGTTTTTTTAATGTTCGCTTTAATTTATAACGTTTATAGAACATCCTAAATATATCGCAAAAGGAATGTGGTTAATTTCACTTAAAGTTATTGAACAAACAAAAAAACTTTATAATAAAAAATGTAATTAACTCCTGAAATTGAAATAATGTATTCAAATTTAATTTTTAGCGCTCATGCATTCCTTCTTATAGGTTAAAAAAGAAAATATTAGTTCGAGAATAATGATAATTCCTAAGTTAATTCTAGCAGGACAATTTTTTATAGTGTAACAGGAGAGTACGAGGAGCTGACTCAATCAGGCTGACTGTATTGGGATTGTTAAGCTACTGTAAGCTCCTATTCTCCTCTTACAATATAAAAATTTTCCAGTTTACAATATATCCAATCCCTCCCCTCCAACCACTTTTAGGGAGAAGCACATTGAATAAGACACTGTGTTCGAGCCCAATTGTGCTAGATGATTTTTAATATGTTCTATCAACATCTCTGAGGGAACCTTCACTCAAATAATATTCATATAAATCACAAAAATACAATGTAAAAGGACTTTCAGTTTAATTATTCAGCGTAGAATTTATTACTCTGTGCAAATCAGTATATAGAAGAGAGTTTCCAGACAATTGAAAGAGCTAAATGTATAAAACACCATTTTTATTTCTATTAAATAAGTTTATTGAAACTTATTTAAGGTTATAGCAGTGAAAATAGATAACTTATACATAAAGTGTTAATGAAATAAACTTTAGTATGCAAAATTAACCGTAAGAAACATTCTTTCGAGGCGAAATACAGTTAGGACACACGCGAAATGAGAACACGTTGCGATTATAACAGCCAGTAACCCTTACAATACCCTCTTTTGATTGAGTTCAGGGGATGCACTGCTCAAGCTGTACAGGTAACGTCTGTTAGAATGAAGGCGTTCCATACTTGTTGATTTATTCAATCTCATATAAATATTTCTTATAAGTACAAAAAATTAATTGCAGTTTTTTTTTTTACAGAGCTAGGGAGATTACGTAAACAAATTGGATATCCACATCCAATTTCTGTAAAGTGACTAAACTTGGAGAAGAAATCTGAGCGTTATTGTCCAAAAGACTTTTTTGCACAATATTTTTTCATTTTACTAAGAATTTAAGGATTCCTAAATCTATTAAATTAACTCTGCCTTTACTTGGTCTCAATTTATAACATGAAGAGTTTCAAATTGTTTTTTAGATTTTTTCTGCAACGAACCTGAGACTTATACTCGTTCCATCCAGTTTTAGTCCGGTTATTTACAATAATTATAATCTTTAAAAAGAAGACATTCTTTGTTGATTATTAGTATTATCATTACCAAGATGTGTGAAATTCATGAAGAACGTTGATAATGTAATTCTCTCCAATAATGAGAACTTATCAGTTTTCAAATATTGATGAAATAGCACATATTGAATACCCATGAACCATCGAAATTATCAGTTGAATACATATAAAACAAATTAAACATTTTAATAGAAGAAGAGGAAAAACCAGTATGGATGGTATCAGCTGAATCATTCGCAAGAGAGATGAACAAGATGCGACAAGATAAACCTTATCGTGTCTCAATGACCACTTATCAATCCAAGTATCCTTTTCATTTCGTTTTTCATTACATTTTTTAAAAATTATATTTCTTAATACATAACTATGTTATTTATTTATTTTTTCTTTACAAGAAAAAGAAGATCATATGGACAACACACCAGATGAATTCCAGATACAATTTATCGCTAGGGAAATTTTAATGACCCATAGAAAGAGCAATTTTCATAATATTTAAAATTTTAGATTTTATATATATATTTAATAACCAAATTGAATTATAGTCCTCATTTTATTTGTTAGTTTTGGGTATTTGCTGCTTTACAAAATTATTATTATTATTATTTTTTTTAAATTTTATTAATTAAGCATCAATTTAATATATTTATTGAAATTTACAACTGTACATTATAATACATGCAGTAAATTTGAGTGAAGCAGGCTCGTAGAGAACTACCCATTGGTAGTACTCTAATGACGTTATTACACTAGAAGGTCTCGTGGCCATCTTCTTTTTAGGCGGCTCGGAGAATTGTTGGGAATGGAAGAAGATGCAAGGTTAGAAACTAATGGGTTTGGGCAGTTAAAGAGTTTACAATGGAAGGTAATAAAAAAAAAAATACTCTGGATATTTTAACGTTTAAATTTAACATTTCACTTGAGAATTAATTTATTATTATATTTCATTAGAAAAAAATAAAAGGAAAGGAATGTGCTAGAGTGCCACTTATGGAATTAATGATGAATGAATAGAAAAAAGGATTTGTAAACGAGAAATTATCAGTGATTATGTTAATCAGTTTAGGATTACTTTAATATTTATCTTCTTAAGAATTCACAATAAAATTCAAATTTATTCTAATAATAATAATATTTTTTTTAAATAAATAATTTTAACGAAACCATTCAAAACAACAAAACAAAAATGGGGTCAAAATTATTCGGATTGATGTCCTACAGTTTATATTTTACATACACATGTCTATTGTCAGTGGACAATGATCCTTACATTGTATCCCAAACCCTCCAATCCCACATCAACACCCTTGAAGAATGGTGCCAAAACTGGAGGATTAAAATTAATTCCAATAAATCCCACCAAATCACATTTACCCTTCGACGTAAACCCATGACCTCTTGCCCTA
>NW_027110122.1:165965-168930 GCF_000696795.3 Halyomorpha halys | reverse complement strand
AAAAAAAAAAAAAAAAAAAATATTTTACATACATAGAATAATAATAGTAATAAATTCCTTATTTATTCAGGAAATGATACCTTTAGAGAAAATTACTGGAATAATAAGAGGGCTTCAGATAATTGAAGTAAAAAAAAGAAGAAACAAAGAATTAACGATTAACGTAAAAAAAGTATTTAAAAATAAACAAACTTCAAATATTAATAATAGTAATAATAAATAAAAATAAAAATATAGAAATAATGCATGAAGACATTTATATAATTTTTTTTTCGAAAATAAGAGCCATAAATTTTTAATGTTTTGGAATTTGCTAGATTGACAGAAAGTTATTGAATATGCACTTCTGATAATGCACTTCGACAGGCCGTTTTTATAAATCTGCATACCCAGATGGGTATCGCGGGATTCAATTGGGAATAAATTTAACCAAATGGGAGATGTACGATAGACGGGGGGATGAGGGGGAAGGGTGTAGAAGGGAGGAATTGATTGGATAACGAAGTAGGAGAAGGATGAACCCAGTGGTCTGAATAAATTTTAATTCAATTAATAGAACGATTAGTACAAATTAACAGTGCCTAGTAAAAATATAAATAAAATACATAAACCTACAAAATTGCACATATATATAATAAAATATTTAAAATTGTACAAATATAAAATAAATTTATTCGTGACGATGTAGACAATTGAAATATTCCTCAACTTATCGTATTCTTTAGTAGGATCTGTGAAGATGATAAGCCCAAGAGGCGAGCCCTTAGCCAGTCATCCCGAAGACAGGAGTGCCAGAATGTGCTGTTGGAATAGCGTAGCATTTGGACCATTTCCAAATGTGACAGCGCATAACCTAATTCTGTGCCGTCTATAATAGATACGTATTTTTATAGCTTTTCCCCGGTTATATAACGTATTCTGTACGTAATAAGGATTTAACAATGTTGGGGAGCTACGTTTTGAACGTCTCTAAAGGGGTCACCTACAACACGGGCAGCAGGAATGCCGTTTAGATTGATCGTGTAAGGGTAATACTGATGGGTTATTGATAAAAGTTTAATATCTGATCGTTCAAAATTTGAAGTGAGAGGGTACAGAGACAGGGGTGGGGAGGGTATTCAACAAAGGCACCGTTCATGTTGTACGTTTTACTTTATTCTTTCAGGCAAAAGTCTATATATAACTTTAGCCTATGTTTACTTAGGGAGCTAGGTATTATGACTGATATCAAAAGTCCAAATTATTTTTTTTTAATAATTTATTTATTGTCATTTAAAACTGTATAAAAATATATACAATAAGTAAATTTGCTGTAGGTGACATAGTGACATGATACAAACATGTGGAGAACCTACCCATTGATAGAATTCTAATAAAATTTAAAAATTAAAAATCGCCTAGGAGGATTATTATGTAATGAAGGAGAAGCCAGGTTAGAAACAAGTGGATTTGGGTGGTTGGGAAGTTTAACATGGAAGGAAAGGTATCTGGTTCTGGCCAAATCGGCAATATATGGAACATTGAGGTCCTGATGGATGTCTTGATTTGTGACAAAGTAAGGAGCATTAAGGATTTTACGAAGGATTTTGGACCGTAAGGATTCGGGAGGAATTTGATGATTTAGTGGAGTCCCAAAGCTCAACTCCGTATGTCCAGATAGGCCTTATAATAGTCATGTAGATCAGTCTTTTGTATTGAATTGGCAATTTAGGCTGTTTGCTGTTGGCTGTTTGTAATAGTCGGAATCGACGAGCAGTTTCTTGTCTTTTTACTCTTGTATGAGGATTCCATGTCAGTCGTTTGTCCAAATGTAGTGCTAAGTAACGGATCTGTACGACAGGAATAAGTAGGGTATTATTAAAGGATATTGTAGGGCAAGAAGTCATGAGTTTACGACGAAGAGTAAATGTGATTTGGTGGGATTTATTGGAATTAATTTTAATCCTCCAGTTTTGGCACCATTCTTCAAGGGTGGTGATGTGGGATTGGAGGGTTTGGGACACAATGTAAGGATCATTGTTCACTGACAATAGACATGTGTCAAAAAATCCAAAATAAAAATAAAAATTTAGATTATTATTGTATTTTGTATTTTTGCCAAGACAATATTCTAAATTGTGTTTTTTAACATAAAAAACTGTGCGTTAAGGGGTCAAGAGTACTATACGGTATAAAAATAATCATATGTTTTTTAATTAGCAGAACATAATTTTGATAATAATAATTTTTTTTAATCTGAATAGCAGTAACCAAATATTACGATTACTACTTATCTATCATTGAACTAATGAATAATCAAGTAACAATTTCAGCAGGATATAGATATATTCAGTAAAAAAACACCTTAAATCTCTTAAGCAGCAGTACTCTTAAGTAACCCGTTATACGTTTAGCTCATTCAGGTATCATCGCAGAAAGACATTTCCATATTTTATAAAAATCTCCCTGCGGCATAATTCTGCATTTTTTTTCTTTAATTTATAATTTAAAAACATTATAAAAGTTTGCAAATGAGCGAAAAATTAACAATCGCTAATACAAGCGTTCAATTGATTTAAAATAAGATTATTATTAAACGGCCTGATTAAAATAAAGATAAAAACGATATAAGACAGACTTTGTTTACAGCACCGTATTATTTTTGGAGATATGGATTCCTTAAAAAAAAGGTTTTAGTCAGTTAAATTTTTTTTTTTTAACAAATTATTTCGTAATACTTCTTCATCATTTAGTTTATTTAGATACTCTCGTTCAAAATAATACAGATGATCTAATAGACCTAAGTACAATAATAGCATGCCTAACTCTGTGCCAGTATCCGTTACATCAAATAAATGTCACAGTCGCGACCTAGGGTAAATAAATATAATTATGCTGTGTAATACTAAATAAAGCTAATAGATGAGAGGGAGGGAGGGAGGGAGAGAGGGAGGGAGAGAGGAGAGAGAGGGGAGAGGGAGAGAGA
>NW_027110122.1:152439-165914 GCF_000696795.3 Halyomorpha halys | reverse complement strand
GAGAGAGAGAGAGAGAGAGAGAGAGAGAGAGAGAGAGAGAGAATTAAATAGTGGCAATAGACGACAAGGACCTGGTTATCACTGGCAGACGCTGTTATCACTAGCTGTATGTACTCAGACAGTCCGGTCACGTCCCCTCTAGTGAAGGTTTACAGACCCTTTTTTCCTCTTGTGTTATTTTTGTATTTATCCTCAAGATTTTTACTCGTATAATTGATATTCATAATATTCCTTATCATTAAAATAAAAGAAATATACTTTTTTTTAGTTAAGGTATCATAGTTAAATAAACTTCACTCGAACTCTGGATATTTGAAATTATTTAAAAATATTAGTGTTTACGTCTATCAATTATTGTCAACAAGATATAACAAATGTATATTAAAAAATAAATAATGTGTGTAGTAACAATAAAAAAATTCTAAATATATTTCTTAAGTAAATATTAATTGTATAATTCATATAGCTGCTTTTCTTGCATAGTTGTACATCATACAAACATTTTTTTGTTTTTATTTGGAAGTGGACGTATTTCGAAGATGGTACTATAAACTGCAGGTACAATCTATAGTATACCTCAAACACAAAATAAAAAAAAAAATTGTCAGATTATTTGTATATTTACTTAATAGTGTAAAAGCATTGAATTTCAATCTATATGTGGGTCTATAATGTTTTCATTAATTTCGAAACTAATCAGAAGTCATAGCAAGTTTATCTCATTAGCCAATGTATTTTTGATTTGAAGTTGGCAGTTTAACAGATCAAGACACAATGTATGCTTGCAACAGCAAACTGAAATGCAAAAATTCAAAACTGGACTAAAACAATATGCTGAAAATTGTATAAAAATTTCCAATACAGCTAATGTTAAATCGCCAACTGGAGACGTATATCAGCCCTTAACGCCCTTATTAATTTCATAAAATTTCTTAATCTTATTTTATTATTATTTCAGGGATTTATTTGATAATAATTATAAAATAAATAATGCTAATTAATGTTAGTTAATTTGGTGGCAGTACATTCCACTATGCAAAGTCAATATTGGATCATAGTTCCTCAGGTTGGAGATTAAAGATCTTCCATGATATTTTATTTTAACTTTGATTTATTTGTTTATTTACTGTATCTATATTTTATTTTCTATAATTTATTTAAAGTATATTATATCTGTAATAATAGTACAAATAGTTACATACTTTACTATTATTACTTTAAATGTGACATATTGTAATGGTTAATATATTGCAATTATATATTATATAATTAAAATAAATCTGTACCGCCCATGAAGGGTACTTACAGTACTTTATAAGGAAGTACCATTATTAGACCAACAGTTATGTAAGGAGGTGATTTGGTCAGAATCACGCTCGACCATCATATTCTATATAATATTACATAATTATAATATGTAATAATTATTATATAATATTCAATTATATATTAAGAACTTTCAGATATTGGACTGAATAATTTTAAAGAAAATTAAATTAAGAGTTGAGAGAATCTATCTCCAAAATAATATTATGAGGCTGTATATAAAGTATAAAATAATAATAATATTTATATGAAATTGATAAAAAAAAAAAAAATAAACATATTAAAGACTGGAGTGTTTAAGGAATTGATTCATTCATTTCTCATCATGTTTTTTTTATCTTTTATTATACATACTAATCATTAATACGTCAGATGGGCAGGTATCGATACTTGAAAAATTAAAATAAATAAAAAGATCTCAATAAAACAATTTCTACTTATCGTTTCGTTGAATATATGAGAAATTCTTGAAATGACACGTCCTTGATTAAACACATGCAGCCTCAACGTGGTGGGTACCTGATACTTCAGTGATATATGACTCTTCACTTAGGACTATAATTTGATATAAACTGAGGAATTTATTCTTCTTAAGTAAATGTTAAATACATTATAAATATTGCTTAAGGTAAACATAAGGTTAATACCAAAATCTTAGTTATTTACGTTGAAATCTCATGGAAAATATTTGGTCGCCAGTTCTCCTTAACACATATTCGTCATTTCGCAAACACTCACCTGTAGCGAAATGACGAAAATGCTTTATTTGTATATTACAGAAAATTCTTGATTCTTGTTCTTTCAATTGTAGATAAATTAAAATCTAATTTTTACCAAACCGAGATAATTCCGATAAAGAATTGATTTTAGCTTCAGCTGCGTCGCATAACGGTGCAAAGGAAAACAAAAACACTTTAAAATTAATTTATTCAAAGTTTAAGCGCTTGGGTGTTCGGATATTAATTTCAGTTGTATTATTGTTAAAAATTTTAACCAAAATAAAATATGTCCAAAATGGATAACGAAAAAGAAATAAGTGCAGAAAATTGATCTGTTCGTGGGTGTAGTGATAACTTTGACTTTTGCAACATACTGGAACATGTTTCCAACAGTACCATTCGCTGAAGAAATATTAATTAATTATAAAATTAAAGATTTGAAGATAATTTACTTCATGTAATAAAAAAGATAATAATAACGTTGTTGTTTTCACTAATTCGTTTCAACGTTTTTGTAGATTTCTTAGATTTTTTTTTCAACTTTAGAAGGAAAAAAAAATAAAAAAGTTATATAGAAAGGCAAATCTGTTTGATTTCATTTTCCAAAATTATATGATTTTTAATAAATTATGTTGTTTTTATATAGACCATATCACTTCTATCAGTAGTTCCAAAAAACTCAAGCATTTAGTAAATGATGGTGCAAAAATTACCAGACGAATACGTGAAAAAACTAGATTTCAGACCATATTTTAACTAAAAACTATGCTTAACTATTTTATTTTGTCCACAGGATCAGCTATTTAACTGTTATCAATAAATCTTCAAGAAACCTTTATTTTACTGAAGCCCAGGCTGCTGCAGGACATTCTGTTATAAATTCTGTATTTATTAATTCATAGTCACACTACCTCTACTTTACTTAATATTATTATTACTATTATTATTATTATTTTTTCTTCTCTTGTTCCTTTTTCAAATTAACATGTTTCTTTTTACGATTAGAGGGCAATTGTTTGTTTTGTTAAGTGTACCAATATTATTATATTTTGTAATTAATTTTACTTTTCTCTTTTATTGAGAAGCATTAGTCTTATCTATTAATTTTATCACTGTTTTTCTATTAATTATAACATTGTTTATAGTTAGGGGTGTCTTTTATTTAGGGGAGACTATACCCCCCCCCCCATAATCAAATGTTAAAAAAAATATATATATACAATGTAACGGTTACATCAACCGTTTTTTTACAACAATTTATATATTTATAAATATAGTGTGAATGTGCTTTATAATCCCTATTGCTATAAATATGTGACAGAATGTAATAATACACAAAAAAAAACTAAAAAAACTATGGGATGTCAAATAAAACGATTAAAAAGACCTACTGCTTACTAACGTTTATTTCCACCAACAGTCCCGAAACGGTCTAAATTTACTTGTCAATACAGTGATAGATAAAATATAAAGAAAACACTAATCCATTTGATAGTTATAAATTTTTGTGATATTACATACAAATACTCGATATCTCATGCATATACGTATTCAAATCAGAAATGGAACAATATTTGACTTATTTAGATATCAAATATTGCATGAGTTTTAAAATTTCATAAAATTACAGTAAACATAAAATCATAATTTGTCTACTTAGGTATTCTAAATTCTAAAAATATTTATTTAAAATCTGCACAATTCCAGGTTTTATTACATTAAGTAAAAAATAAGTAAAACACTACATTTTTAATGAAAAATTAGATTTAAAATATATTAATAACTATTACGTTATTAGTTATTAATTATATAATCCATTAATCTTTGTTAAAGATGCAGTTTAAAGTCAATCATCAAATCTATATTTAACTATGTAGTATTATTAATCCAGCTAATCACATATAGGATTAATTAATATTGTTATATATTTTTTGTAATTATTTTCCAATCTATTTATTATAATTTTCAAAGTGTTTATAATACATACAGCCGAAATAATTATATATTTTAATTTTTTTTCTATTTCTATTATATTTAAATTAAAAAATAATAAATGTGGTAAACAGAAATGGGAACAAAACAAAAAATAATAATATTAATAGTTAAGTATATTATTGTAATATGGCTAGTAATAATATGTAATGTATTAAAAAAAGTAATTACGACAATAATAATAATCAGGTTGATATAAAGAAATGAGGAAAAAAATAAATAAAATGGCAAAATAAATAAGAAAAAGATTGACACATAAAAATATTTTGAAATGAATATTAAATTTAAACAATGTAAATTCATATAAAGTAATTTAAAAAAAATGATTAGTAATATAAAATTCAAAATAAATAATCTAGCGCAGGCATAAAATGATTTACATATTTTTAAGAAGAATTTAAAACAGCCATAATAAATTTCAGCCAACAATATGCAGAGGTTTTAAGCAAAGTTAATTTATGAAAAATACAGGTATTTTTTATGTTAATATTTATAATTAAATTTGATATGAATTTTAATAATAAAATAAAGAAGAATTTAGACCAAAACACATTTTGAAATAAATCAATTATATGCCTGACCTGAGTGTAAGAAAGGTTAACAAATTATATGGTAAGAGAGTGATTTAAATTTAAAATTTAAATCTGTACCGCTACAGAAGGGTCAGAGGTTCACTACCCTGTAAGAAAGAACTGTTACTAGACCAACGGTTGTGCAAGGAGGTGATTTGGTCAGAATCACGCCAGATTTTTACCCAATTTAAGAGCCTGGGAGGACCCCAGGAGGGCTCCAGAACCCACAGGAGTTGACTCAAGGCTACAGTGTAACAGAAAACAATTGTCTGCCCAGCCGGATTCGAAAACTCAGGTCCTTAGAGTTAGTAGCCACGCGCTTTACCCCGTGGCTATCGCGCTCCCCCGAGAATTATGATAGTGTTAAATTAATCTGTGATTAAAAGTTTTGAAATGTAATGGAAAAAATACAAAATAATTAATTATACATAAGCTAAGGCAAGGTTATTAATATTTAAGGAAAATAAAAAACTAAGATATAAACAAATAAACGGGTCTAACAAGCTAAATCCAATATATATTATTTACTTAGTGTTAGTCGCTTCTATTTTTTTTGTGAAATGTTCGTCGACGAAAAAATAAAAGTTTTTAAGAACCATTTAAAAAAAAAAAAAAAATAAGACCAAAGACCGAAATGAACCAGCGAATATCACCATACACGATATCGGTTCCGTTATTTATTAACAGTAAATAAAAACATATCTGAAACAATGAAACGTGTCATTATTATTGGAGCTGGAAATTATTGGAATTTGAAATGAACTATTTTTATATCAATGATTATAAAAAAAAAATTTTTGTTCAAATATTGTTGAAATTTAATTTTCAAATTGCGAAAAAAAATAAATAAAAATTTCGACTAACAGCTGAACAAAAAATAGGAGTTTTTATTCGTTTTGAATAACAGTTGATTTGTTTTGAATTTAAAAAAATATATATTTACTACTTGTAGATCAGTTGCCACAATCATGAACCCCATTGAGAATTTATTCCGTTATGTTATTCAATGTATTTGCATTTTTCGTTATCAGAAATGTATTTATCATCTATAATCTGTTTTTTAAATAAAAGAAATAAATAAAATTTATATTTTAACACCGTCATTTATATTAATATGAATCAATTCATGTATGGCGTCAGGATATAAACCAAAAAATTCGGACTAATACGTAATTAACAAAAAATATATTGTAAAATAGAAATAGCGACACGGCAGGAACTAAGAACAAATATCTAGAGTTAGTATCTTGTTTCTAAAATAGAGTTCTGGCAATGGTAAGATTCTCTAAAGAGGCTAGTGCCCTTGCTCAGCCTCCACTGGTTTTGAATACAAGTGAAGCTTATGTTGAAAGGGGAGCGTCGGGAACTCCCTGAGCACTGTTTTATTCTTATTGAGTGCGGGGATCAGCTTTTTATCAGTTTCAGGGGATCAGTTTCTTTATAGGTTCGGGGTTCTCCAGGCTGAATATTTTAATTTAGGGATCATACAGATTATTCCAACTATATTTACAAATATATAAATTAAATGATAACAAAATAAGAAATAGAAGAAAAAAATGAATAAATAAAAACAAAATAACATCTTAAACACAATATATTATTTTACTTTAAATTTAATTTTATTTATTTTTACTTTATATGCATATTACAGAGATGTCTCTGTAAACATGGTGTAAATGTGCTCTCGTATCTCTATTTCCAACGCCTGAATGTATATGACAGAATTTAATACTAGAAATTAAAGGGCAACAAACTAATAATTTCGAAAACGATAAATAATGGGTCTAGAAACAATTAAATAAAGTTGAATACACAATTTTTATTTCGAATGATAATTGAAAAAATAATCTAAAACTGTATAGTTATTGGAAAAAATTCATATTAAGGTAAATATTTATATACTCTATAGTTGGATAAACGTTTTAATAAAATCATCTTTTAGAAATTAAAGAAGCACTTGTTAATTTATTTATTTTTTAAAAATTTTATTGTCTCAGATATATTTTATTTATTATTAAAATGTTTTTCTTACCTTTCCTTGTTTTGTTTTATGTTCTTTATTTTGTAAATAATTTACTATATATTATCTTCTATGATATTTTGTTATTACATGTATTAAATACTGATGCACAAATGTATGCACATAATATGCATTTTGCATAGTGTATGCACACATTATTTAAAAAACCTCTTCGATAGGGCTTACTAGAGGAGGAAAGAAAATAATTTTTAAAAAATGTATCAATATATTTACTTAATAATGACTTCTTTCTTGATTGTTTATGACATATATATTTATGTACATACACATACACATATATACAGAGAGATATAGTAGGACAGGCAGACAGACAGGAGTGGGGAGTGCCGCTAGCCGCCTCAGACGGCAGACGGCCTTGTGTTGAAAGGCAAGGACAGCGACCTTAGGCTTACTTATCACTTACAGTCTCTGTATGTTGTCTTCAAGCAGCTCTACTGGGATGTATCTCCAGTATATAGAGAGTATTATGGTATAGAATAATAATAAATATATAATACATTTTAAACAACTTCACAAAGCATTTTCTATATCGATTGTATGGACTTGGACTTGAAAATATGGGTCTTGAATTTCTCAATTTAATTTTCAAAATCATTTTATCTATTCAAACAACAATATTCTAAGTTTCGATAGTGCCAGACAGTAATTTTTAAATAATAATATTAAAAAAGTTAACTGATACAATTACTAGAAAGTTTTTGGTCCCTGTTTATTTAATAGAAGCCACATAATTACCAATAACTAAAATTCATTATTATTTACTTGTTCCATCTAAAACTTTAGGTGACAATACTTCTAAACAAAGTAAAAGGAAAGCCATAGAGTTTACAATTTTTTTTAATTAAAAAAAAAATTACTAAGTTCAAATTTATTTATTGATACAACTCTACGAACTATATTAACTACATAGTATATTTATTTATGATATATTCCTTTTCCTTAGCTAACCTTTTAGTTTTATTTTTTATCACTCAGTATGAATCCTATTAAGCTTATAAGGGAAAAAATTATTCAAAAGAAAACCATAGTTAACGACTATTTATCTGCCGACGTTAAAAAAATAAAAATATTTTTATAAAATGTTTCTCTAATATTTACATAATTTGTAACCTCCACCTCTGTCTTACATTTTCGGCAATTATTTTATTTTCCTTTTGACCACTCCTCCGACCTTTTCCTTCATATTTAGCAACTATGAATTAGTCTATAATTTATATATATAATATAAGAAAACAATAAAATTTATTAAGAATGGAGTATAAGAAAACCACTTGGGTTGAATGAATTTTTAGTTCTTAACATACTACAATATATAGGGTGTTTTTTTAAGCCCGATAGAACTTGAAATTGTAAAAAATAACACAAAAAATTAAATTGTAATCAAAATTTTTTTTTTATTCGAAAGATCAATACGTGACATTAACATTTGAAAATGATTTCGGGCATATGGGCACCGCGGCTGTTCTTGACGAAACGCATTCTGGACGTCCAATTTTGGGCCACTTTTTCGAGCACTGCTGGCCGTATGTCACGAATAACACGAACAATGCTGGCCTCCAAGGCGTCAATTGTTGCTGGTTTATCAGCATAAACCAGTGACTTCACGTAGCCCCGCAGGAAATAATCGAGAGGTGTCAAATCGCACGACCATATGCGGCAATTTTGCTTATTAACAAACCCGTTAAGCCAAAAATGCGCCTCATCGCTGAACACAATTTTACAGAATGCGCTTCGTCAAGAACAGCCGCGGTGCCCATATGCCCGAAATCATTTTCAAATGTTAATGTCACGTATTGATCTTTCGAATAAAAAAAATTTTTTGATTACAATTTAATTTTTTGTGTTATTTTTTACAATTTCAAGTTCTATCGGCCTTAAAAAAAACCCCCTTATTAGCCAAGTTCCTTCTTATCTAATCATTTAATACAATATTAATTATTATCGCTCAATATGAATTATATTTAGCGAGTTAAGAGAAAAAATATTCAACTGTAAACAATATAATTTATATACGATACAGTCTAAGGAAAACCACATATAATATTATTGTAATAGATTTCTACAATGAATGGGGTCTTGAAACAACTATCTATTTGGTATCTTTATCCCACTGACTGTAGATAGCTTGTGGTTTCCCGAATGATTTTGAATATTTTACAGTTTAAACAAATTGACAAAGTTTAATCAAATTTATCGGTTTTAGAAATAGCGAGCTAGAAAGAGACAGAAGAAAATCACTTAATATTAATATGATATAATTTGAACCATTCATGAACATAAACAGTCTGTTGGTGTGCTCAGTTCACAACACAAAGGTTAGTACTATGAAAGCCTAACATGTATATTTTTATGATTATATCTATTCAATATGTTAGTTGTAAAATAATTTATCATCAACAAAATAGGACTAATGATTGTCAATCAAATGTTGATATCTACATTTTAGAATTTGAAGTGATCTAAACATGTAAATATATCACGATGATATACAGTAGCACTAACTCTGACCTATCTGGGCAGAGGCAAAGATATAGGACATTCAATAAAATGCACAGCTGGTTTTTTATAGAGTAACTAGGGACAGAGAGCGCTACCTGCTAGTGGAAAAAGTAAACGAGTCCGACGTTAGTTCTCACTATAATCTGATTTCTGATACATTCGATTGTATATACCGAAGGTTTTTTTTTTTTTTAATTTACAGCATCCATTAATTGATACAAAAAGGAATGAAAACAAAAACAACTAGTGTTAATTAATGGTACTAAAAATCTAAAACACCTCTAATTGTAGTGTATTATCCAAAGGATTTAAAACAATCGAAGGGTTTAAAACCTTAAACAAAAGGACTCAAGTAAGAAGAAAAGGAAAAAGGCAGTGAGGAAGGTCCTCCAGAGGTGTTCCTAGCTTCAGCTTAATTGTCACTAATAGCTCTGCCTGCGTTTCCAGTAAGTCTGTACATGTGTTTTCAATTATTGTTACTGTATATTTTTGAATACCTGACTATGTAAATATTTTAAATAAATTTTCATTAATAATTCCATGAGTTGTATGATTCAAAACCAGATTTTAATATGTTGACTAAGGTAAAGATGAAAGCAGCCAAAGTAAAAGGCAGAAACGTTACAAAAATATGAAACATACAGAACAAAACAAAAATAAATTTTTGTGGCTCATAAGAATTTTTCCTTAGTTTTTGATGTTGATATTTATCTTATATACAACTTCAGCCCACAAAAGCCTTCAAAATAACACATGGATAAATATTTGGAAAAAAAAAGTGAATAAAAAAAATCGGAAACAAAATAAACAAATAAATGAATAGAAAGGAGATAATTCGTGCATAACAATTGATTGGGAGATAAAACGATTACCTAATGTTCTATTTATATACACTGTTATTATAAATATAGAGGTTTTTTGTTTCAGCACAGAACTGTAGAAATGAAAATCCCCACTACAGAAATAAAAGAGTAGGTAGATTGACTCGGGAAAGTATTGTAAAAGAGAATAATTAGAGTTTTATGGCGAATATTTACTGTGTCATTTTTAATTTTTTTTTTATAATGCTTTATCAAACTTTATATTTTAATTGTTTCCCTTGAAAAATGTTTTTCATTAACTGTTTAAAATTTACCAAGTTTAATTTTATATTCACTCCTTACTTTTCAGAACAGTATATATATTTTTCGGGTCCTTAATATTCACATTGAAATGAATCTGAACAGAACAGAGAAAGAAACGCAAATTTCTCCAGGATGACGATAATAGATTTTCATTATAAATATACCAAATTATTTAAAACATATTTACTACTAATTCTACTCTCCTCACATATGCAAATAAATGAACGGTTTTACAAATAATTACATGAATGTGTGAAATCCTGCATCATGTATATGAGATGCAACCTGTTTCAAAATCAGACGTATTTAATGATTTCTTTTATCATTATGAGTAATTAATTATTTTTTCCATGTGTAAAGTAAAAATAAGTTTGTTGGAAAAATATAATCTACTCTATTATTGTGTCTAGTATGTTATATTACATTATGTATGAAATTCAATTAGAGTTTTAAGGATTCATTGATACACTTGCTTATATATTTATATATAAATTGTCATCTCAGATCAAGGTTTTTCTGAACACAGCTTTGTACACTTTAAATATATAGGGTGTTTTTTTAAGCCCGATAGAACTTGAAATTGTAAAAAATAACACAAAAAATTAAATTGTAATCAAAATTTTTTTTTTATTCGAAAGATCAATACGTGACATTAACATTTGAAAATGATTTCGGGCATATGGGCACCGCGGCTGTTCTTGACGAAGCGCATTCTGGACGTCCAATTTTGGGCCACTTTTTCGAGCACTGCTGGCCGTATGTCACGAATAACACGAACAATGCTGGCCTCCAAGGCGTCAATTGTTGCTGGTTTATCAGCATAAACCAGTGACTTCACGTAGCCCCACAGGAAATAATCGAGAGGTGTCAAATCGCACGACCATATGCGGCAATTTTGCTTATTAACAAACCCGTTAAGCCAAAAATGCGCCTCATCGCTGAACACAATTTTACAGAATGCGCTTCGTCAAGAACAGCCGCGGTGCCCATATGCCCGAAATTATTTTCAAATGTTAATGTCACGTATTGATCTTTCGAATAAAAAAAAAAATTTTGATTACAATTTAATTTTTTGTCTTATTTTTTACAATTTCAAGTTCTATCGGGCTTAAAAAAAACCCTATATATAAATTTCTATATGAGTAAATTTAGTTATTTAATGATAATAATTTCCTCGGAGCGTTATTCAGCGAATAATATATTCAGACGATACCCCGTTACACTTTCTAGACGGCGAGACGCTGACATCTGGGTCAGACACCTTACGCAATGTCTGGGTCGAGAATTAGAGGATGCGGCCGGTACCCTCCTGTCGCGAAGAGTTCTTGGACAAAGGCTGTCCTAGATGTCGGGGGTATGGGCTTTATTCGCGGTCCGCTAGCTTGTCGTACGGAGGTTATCGTATATTGGAAAGTCTGGGGGGGGGAGAAGGGGAGAGGGGGAAGAAGGGCCAATATTATAGTATTTTATACAAAAAAATATTTCTTTTTTGGTACCATATTTGATGGAAAAGGAAGGGGTCTAAGACTTAATCAAGTTGAATATTAAAAAAAAAATTTAAATCAGTGAAATAATTTTATTTTAATTTATATTTGGAATATTTCAGGCATAAATAAAAACCTGGAATCTTTCACTTAAAGATTAATTACTAACTTGTCAAAGTTACACTGATTTAAACTATACAGAATTATTCAATAATATCATTAGCAAATATAGTAATTGAGCAAATATAACCTTATTAATATCCTAAAGATCGTGGAGCAGGATAACTCAATGGTAAGGTGCTGTGCTACTAAGTTCGGTTCCAGCTGTCACAGATAATTATTTATTCTATTACCGTAGCCGTGAGTCAGCCCTGTGAGATAGGGAGCCCTTCGGGGTCCACCCAGCCTCATAAAGTGAATATCCTTAATTTTAAAAATTTTCGGTCGAGCTTGATTCTGACCAAGTCACCTCCTTGCACCACCAAGTAATATTATCATTCATTTAACACATTGGACTGTTATGTTTACTGTCTATAACAGCTATCTGTCACCTGGAATTGGGGCTTTGCGTCTCACTTCTACAGTAAAATATTAAATGGCCATTAATTTCATTTCGAAGTTGAAACAAACCCTTCTTTCCCATATTTTGTTTAGAGGAGGAGAAAAACTTAATTAACTTAAAAAAAAAGTTAATTTATAATTTCAAAGTTAAGCGCATGGTGAATTTCATAAGAAATAGTTATTAATATCAATTTTTTAAAAAAGATTTTAATTATCCATATGTATATTTATAATATAGCCAAATTTTATTAAAATTATTAATATTTCGCGTTAGTAATTTCAAATTGAATGAAATTATGTCTTACTAAAGAGATTATAGCAAGAAAGAATAAATGTAAGAATATTGTTGATTACAGGCTAGTTCAGCATCTTCGAAACAATTCAGCCTTTTGATGTTTATATTTAATGAAAATAGCAAAAAAAACTAGAAGCAGTAATAGACATGCAAGTTTATACAGTTGACAGGAACAGGACGAAGATAGAAAAGAAAATCTGTGAACAGGACAAGTCTTGAGAATGCACTGACCTGTTCAAATGAGAATCTGATACCACAAGCAGCTCAACTTATCTCATGTCCGGCTTCTATTTAAACAATATACCTAACATTTACGATGTTATTTAAATAATATATTATTATTATAATTATTTTAAATAGTATCACGAGAAGTAAACAGACCTTTGATGATTTTTATTTTTTAGAATACTTCTCAGTAAAATTATTTTAAGTGATCGATTTGCGTTTTGAAAAGGGCAAAAGATCATTCTTCACAAACATAAAATTGTTTTTCTTTTAGAAGAGGTAAAGAGCATTTATTGTCATTTCGAAAAAATAAAATAGAATATTTGTTTATTATAATAATATTAAAATAAAATATTTAAATCGAGAAACATGTTGTTCGTAATGTGAATTCAAAAACATAAAATCAGAAATTTTTATTTTTGGTATAGAACTAAAAAAAAATTATTAAACCATTGTTCTTTCAGCATAAGGAAAACTGCCATTAATAATATCAGTTTCGTAGGCCATGTTGTTTTTGTGATGTCATTAATAAGCATTGTCGATTTGTGATGTTATGATCCTAAGCATTGTCGTTTTTGTGATGTTATGATCCTAAGCATTGTCGTTTTTGTGATGTTATGATCCTAAGCATTGTCGT
>NW_027110122.1:143981-152214 GCF_000696795.3 Halyomorpha halys | reverse complement strand
CTAAGCATTGTCGTTTTTGTGATGTCATAGTTATAAGCATTATCGTTTTTGTGATGTTATGATCCTAAGCATTGTCGTTTTTGTGATGTCATAGTCATAAGCATTGTAGTTTTTGACATGTGATTATAAGCATTGTCATTTTTGTGGTGTCAAGGATAGAATCATTATCGTGATCAATAAGTTAGTGGGTGAGTACTTACAGAAATACACTACCAGGTTTTATTACATGAGTTAAAATCCGTTTTCGTTGGAACATGCCTAGAATATTGAAAAAAAAATATAGATCAATTAGCTTTGTCTTTTCTTATATTTGTCAGACTTTACTATAGAGTTCTATTACGTAGATATTAATTTACCTCATATTATTATTAATTTTCATATCCTTTTTTAGGTACAAAGTATATTATTTTATGTAAAAAGGAAAAAAAAAGAAAGCAATCAACTATAAAACAGATTAAAAAATATATTACTACGGAAAATTAATGCGAAGCAAGTTTTTCATAATTAATTACATCATATTACCCATCTGAGTCCCAGGTAATATTTTTAAGCCTTAAAAAAAACTTTCTTAATTTTCAAAGTTTACTTTTAGACAGCGGGATTATAATTATTTACTGTAGCAATAAAGTATTTCCTTAGAAAGAATTAATTATTACTTATACGATTTATTGTATTTTCTATTTGTTAATCGAGATATATTATACCATGGATATATCTTTTATCCGACGGAGAAATAAAACATGATTCCGTATGACGAAACTTAAGCTCAAAAATTATATAACAAATTACATAAAACCTATTTAGCATTAATTTTTCGACACGGTGATAATTTTCAATTAATATTTTTTATTAAAAAAACTTATAGACAAAAATAAAGAATAAATATTTACTTCCTATAAGCATTAATCAAGATAGTTTTTTTTTTTTTAAATTTTAGACGATATGTTTTAGCTCTGGACGCCTCACATCATTGTTATTATTATTTTAGTTAATTTTTAGTAACTAGTTATTTTAATATTGTACGCCAGTACTGGAGAAACTGTCCCGAAAAGTAATAGATCATTAATAAATAACAATAATATAATCCTTATTTTTAGTAAAATTTAATTATTTTATATTTTATCCGACATAAAATAATTAAAAATATCTACACACGCAGTATCTATACGAAGAGGGAAGACGAGACAGGCTGGTCCCGTTATGGTGGCTAGACTCACCTCAACCAGCTGACTCACAGTTCCTACTCCTCGACAAAAAAACATTCCGGTCTCGTCTGGAGAAGTTGTCCAGCTCTCTGGAATGGTACCTCTTCCAGTCAATTTTATATTGTAATTATATTTCAATATCTCCAATTATACAAACATTTATAAAGTAATTTTAAAGCAACATATTGAAAAAAAAAAAAGGATATGTTTAAAAATGTATTTTTAAAAAATTCATAAAAACGCATTTATTTATTAATTCAAGAGGGAAAACAATGAGATCAAAATCGTTGCTAGGATATTAAAATATGAATATAAAAACAAGGCAGTAAGCCCCAAAAATATCAGTAACTGACTTATCAACCATTCAGACATAACCCGAACAGAAAAAGATAAGATTATATACTTGTAGACAACGGCACATCTTACATCAACAATCTAAAAACAAAACCTACTAAAAGGGGAATCCAACGCATAAATATTTTGCAATGGCACATAAAGCAATGTAACTTATTCAAAATTAACAAAAATAATATATCAAACTTTTGAAATTAATATTGTTTGAAAATAACGGAATTTCTGTATTCATAATAAATTAAAAAATACAAAAAAAAAATTGTTTTCAAGATGATTTTTAAAAATATAAATTTACATCTTAAATTAATTGTTAGTATGTTATCAGTAAAGTACGAAAAACAAAAACATAATAAATAAAAAAATAAAATTAACTTTTTTTTTATTAATATTTTGATTCTGAATGATTTCTAAAAGAATAATACACACTATAATCACGATTCCATAACTTTTACATTCCATTTAAATATTTATAGTAAAAATGTTGTTTTTCACATATTATTTATAACAAATTATATAGTTTGCAAATCCTGTTTTAACTGAATTTAGCTCTACAAATAAGACTTAATTTTAAAGAAAACCCATTAACACTTTTTCTATTAAAAAGAAAAATATAAGTTATTTATTAGTTGCTTAGGGCACTTTCATGTAGAATAATATAATGATTTATGAGAAACAACAAAATGTTCTTATAATTTTAGCATGCCTGTCTGCATAGAGGAAAGATTTTACTATTTTATGTGTGTGTATATATATATATTAGATTCCAATGGAGACTAATTAGTAATTTAAGTTTAGACTTTAGGTAAAGAAGTTATGACAAATTAAAAATTCCAACTTCTTTTTTATTATCTGTCGGTGAGATGAGTTAAACGAAAAATAATTAAATTATTTGGTTTGTAAATCAATAAAAAAAAATCGAAAAATACAGGCTTTGTTTTACTTGAGTTATTTTTATACAACGTATTGACCATATTTAAATATTAACAAAAAAAAAAAAAAATGAAATATAGGTTATATATTATTGATAATTTTTTTTTATTTTCTTGGGTTACTTTTTCATAGCATATATTTTTTGCTATAACAATTTTTATAAATGAGATTGATATATCAAATAATTGAAGTAATGAAATATCGAATAAAGAATTGGAATCTATAATCTAGAAACCTTATTGTAACAAACGGCTATAGCATTAAAATGTATGTATATAAACTTATAAATTTTAAATATAAAAATAAAAATATTTTTTAATATACCTGAACAAATTTCTTTATTTCATCCAGACGAGTGGCAAATAATGACGGAGAAATGGTTTCCATCGGATAGAATAGATAATATCAAATATGGATGTTACTAGTCTAGTTTCTCGGTACTGTATGAACACACCCAGTCTAGACGTGCAGACATCTGACTAAGCAATGTAAATACATCCTTATCAGCAATTAAATTTATTAAGCCACCTTTAATTTATCTATCTTTTCCGAGTAAATAGAGTTGAGGTAAAGCCAGTGAAAACTGTCTGCACGTCAGCACGCCAGGGTTTTCCGGTCCGTCATACATCACGTAAAACACGGTGTCAATTTTTCTTTTTTAAAAAAAATTAAATAAATAAAAAATTGAATTTTGCATATTCTAATAGGTTTGATCATTCATGTACTTCGTGATCGTCATACTTGTTATATCATATATAGACATGTTTTTGTTATTTAGCATTGTAAGTGCTGCCAGAAACTTCAATCCAGAGTTAAGGCGTATCATACTGATGCTTGTTTAGAAATTTCGTTGGTAATTTATACAAAAATTACTTGGCTTCGTTTTCAAAACAGCGTCATGATTTACCGCAACATACTGGAATAATAAATTAAAAACCAAATGAAAATAAAATAAAATAATTTTTCATTTAAAGCATTTAACAAAATTATTCACAAATTATAATTAAAATAAAAAGTGTATATTAAGATACTTTTGCCCTTAGATACCTTAGAAAGTATGTGAAGTTTAGTGAAAAAGTATCATCCAAATTTAATAAACTTATTAAGTTATTTCAATATACTTGTTTTATTGAAAATGGTTGCTTGAATATTAATGAAATTCAGTAAGGTAGTTTTAGAAAAAATCATGTTTTATAAGACAACTTTCATGAAAATTAAAAAGAAAAAATACTAGAAAAAAACCGATGAGTTATTTGAAGTTTTTGCTTGAAGAAGTTTGTCGGGGGGTGCGGTCAGCAAAGAACAACATAAATAAACAAAACCATATTTATTTATTTTATGCCGACGTTTCGACCTGAGTTTTAGGTCTTCATCAGGGGTTGTGTCGTAGAGGAGGGAAAGATTAGTACTCAACTAGTACTATACAATACTATATAATATAGTACTCAATTAATACTATACAGTACTAATCTTTCCCTCCTCTACGACACAACCCCTGATGAAGACCTGAAACTCAGGTCGAAACGTCGGCATAAAATAAATAAATATGGTTTTGTTTATTTATGTTGTTCTTTGCTGACCGCATCCCCCGACAAACTTCTTCAAGCATTAATCTACGGTCTACTATCTACACCTCAATTTGAAATTTTTTTCATGCTGAATATAAACTAAATAATTTCGAGCTGAGAGCCAAGTGAAAGTAGTTATATATATTAGAAGGTAACAAAAAAAAAAAAAAAATAATAATACATAAAAATATTGCTATGTATAAGGAAGACATCCAACAAAATGCATACTCACTATCTATACACAAAACTACCAAATATTGGTTTTTATATACTTTCACTAAGATATCGTATGACAGTTATTTTCAAAAACATTTTCTGTAAATTTAAAGCAAACATTTTAATGATTATCACGAAATTTGAGAAAAATTAAATAAAACTTTAAAATTCAAAATGTAGAATTTCTAACTAAATTTAATTAAGAAACCATATTGTTTTCTAAAACATAACGCAAATTATGAAATACATAAGTTGAATTTATGTTTAAAACTATTTATTTGAATCTAGACATTCTCGCTCTAATTTTATTCTTTTACATTAAATTTATAATTGTAACAATGCTACAGCAAGTAAATGTTCATATAATGATAACGAATTGAGAATAAACCACCTGTCAGTAGCACTTCAAGCTTATTGTACGTAAGGAAGTCCCGATGTTATCGTCTTTTCAGACAGGGTTGCCGTGCGGGTTGGGGCGCAGGTCCTAATGCATGCTCGGTTCGGAACGTTGTGGGTTCAATTCCCATCTGGGGGAGCTAAACATTCATTTTTCGGCGGTCCCGAAGAATGAATCTTGACACTCCCACCTTGGTTAGTACGTGGCGGCAACTGCCGGGAGGGGTTGGTATAAAGGACCTAGGCTCACTTGCCGGACTTGTTCCCTCCACCAAATACCAGTACCAGTACCAGTTCTTTTCAGACCTTTCAGAGGGTTATCAGGAATACAATAGGATCAGAGATTAGAAAGTAGTGGGTTTGGATTTTATAATTAATGGAGGTGGATATATATAATATTGAGGTGTTTATAAATAGCTTTATTAATGGACACATTTGATTTTTGTAAAGATTTTGGATCGTAGGGATCAGATAGAGTGTTCTGTCGTTTTGTGGAGTATCAAATCAAGTCCAAGTAGGCCTGATAATTATTTTTTTATATGTATACTTGTTATAATAAATTTCAATAAACGAAGGTATAGAGGCCCATTAAAAAAAAAAAAAAAATGATATATAAATACTAATTACAAATCCTAAGATATATATCATACAGCGAACTTTGATACAACCTTGAAAGCTAACAACGTAAAAAATAGCTAATAATCCGATTGGGTATTAATTAAACCAAGCTATGAACACTATCGCAACGACATTATCTCGGATCGATTATAATAAATATCTCTGTGCATTAGCAACTTCCTCGCTGTATCTATCGCTCTCCGATAAAACATAAATAAACAGACTGTAGCTTCGTAGTAGAATCATCTTTAATTCTCTCATCAAAGTTATAATAGATCCATTTAATCGGTAAAATTACAATGGAGGAAATTAAACGGGAGCGCTTTCCCTAAGCAAATGTTTTTAAAACAATTTTATATTCCCCATATATATATACCTCCCCCTCCCCAAAAAAAGTATATATATATTTATTATATATATCACCTCCCTTAACTTTAAATCGGCTAATAAATTTATAAAATAACTCAAAAACTACAATAATCTATATATAAGTTAAGGTAGTATATAGATAGTAATAGGTATATAGTACCTCATATTGTAGTATAATTTACTGTCAGTTATCCCTGCACACTCAAATAACGCTATAAACTGACACAATGACTTGATACTGATTTCAATTAACGTTAAAAATTATACCCCCTATCACTGAGATAGATTTCTCTTTAGATAGACCACTTGAGTTTGACAAAGAAACAATTATCATTACATTGAAATAATTGTGATAATACTGAGAAAAGCGTGGGCACTCAAGGATAAAACTTAATCAAGGAATAAAGATAGATTAATATTATACTCCGAGAAGATTTTGAGAAAACGGAAGGAAGAATTCTTTCGGAAGGAATCTTTATCATGGAAGGTTTGGTATCTTGTTCTGGTAAAATCGGCGACATATGGAACATTGAGGTCCTGATGGATGACTTGATTTGTGACAAAGTAAGGAGCATTAAGGATTTGGGATTATAAGGATTGGATATGAGAGGAATTCGAAGGTTTAGTGGAGTCACGAAGCTCAACTCTGTATCTCTAGATAGGCCTTATTATAGTCATGTAGATCAATCTTTTGTAATGAATTGGAAGTTTAGAACGTTTGTCTAGTAAAATGTGGTAGTAGTCGGAATCGACTACCAGTTTCTTGTCTTTTCAGTCTTGTGTGAGGATTCCATGTCAATCGTTTGTCCAGATGTAGTCCTAAGTAACGGATCTGAGGAATGAGATTACCGATTCGAACTTTCTACTCGCATTGTATAAAATTACTTAACCAATATTTTGTTTGTTTCGCACAATTTATAATTACTTTATAATTTGTAATTACATTTCGAACTATAACAGAAAACCTATATAAGAGATTGTACAGATTGTCATCTTATTTAAAAAAAATTGCCAACCCCTTATTCTTTGAACTCGATAACCGTATCGATCTGTTTGGAATTTCACTTCTTTTTATAACAAGAATTATGATGGATGATCGATTAATATGATTGCATCAGAATGAGAAGAGCATTTCAAATAATTTTATCGCCAAAACTGAAGAACGCATATCCCAGGCGGATGATATAGACATTATCTGATCGAGGAGGTCGGCTGTCAAATTAATTGAACGCTCTCCGATATCGATGATTAAGATATGGAAACAATCTGTTTATTTTGCCTCTCGAAATTTCATATGATACATAAATAATAATAGTAATATTGCAGTAGCAAAGGATATCGATTGCATTAAGCATCGATATGTGCCCTGAGGTTAGGTAACAGGGGACCTCTATGTTCCGACTATGGTATAGTTAGGGCTAGGCCTCTGTCTTGGTCATATCAATAACATAACAGATTGTCCTCTATAGTAATAATTAATGTAATATTTGGTTCAAATAATAATAAAAGTAATTAAATTAACATATATGAAAATAATTAATACAGACTTTTATTCTGAATAACAATTTAATCTAATTGTTATTTCTCCGAAATCTGCGAGGCTCCTACTTTATTCGTTTTACACTGTAATTATAATTAAACTGGGCATTGGTTCAAATTATATTAAAAGTAATACAATTAATGTAACCTTTGGTCGTAAAAACTTAAAACAAAATACAGTCGTTCGTTCTGTACAATACTAAAATTAACAATAATTAATATAAGTATTTCTTCTCCATTATCTATGTAATAGTTTAAAGATAAAACTCTGGTCCTTATACATAATTTATCCACTATAATCTCGATAATCCGAACTAGTTGATGCGCGCGGAGGGGGTTGTTCAGAAATTACTGAAAAGTTATTACTAGATTATTATAGGTATTAGGGAAAATGATGTGAAAAAATCAACAATATTAATGTAATTAACTATTTTTATTTATATATGTATAGGAAGATGGTCAGGGTTGCGGTCAAAGGAGAAACAAAAATAGTTCACAACTATTTATTTTCCGACGTTTCGCCCCACTTTGTAGGGCTTCATCAGGGCTAAAAAGATACAAAAGAAACAAAAATAGTTTACAACTATTTATTTTCCGACGTTTCGCCCCACTTTGTAGGGCTTCATCAGGGCTAAAAAGACACAAAATGATACAATGATAAGAATAAAAATACAAAGATAAGATACTATGATAAGAATAAAAATAAGTAACAATAAATAAGTAATTAAGTGAATAAAAATAAGTAACAATGGCAAGAGTAAAACTTTTTTTTATATAAAAATACGTAAAATATACAGTTAAAAAAATACAGGAGATGTATATAAAACAAAAACAATACGGGGAAGGGAAAAAAAAATTGAGATTAAGTAAACGTCACGAAAAAATAATAATTATACAAAAATAAGTAATAATAAAGATATAAAAAATGAACAAAGAAAAAGTCTTATGAGGCTCTGAACAGGTAGGTGTCTTGACTTTTTCTTTGTTCATTTTTTATATCTTTATTATTACTTATTTTTGTATAATTATTATTTTTTC
>NW_027110122.1:140797-143844 GCF_000696795.3 Halyomorpha halys | reverse complement strand
GGAAAATAAATAGTTGTAAACTATTTTTGTTTCTCCTTTGACCGCAACCCTGACCATCTTCCTATACATCACTTTTTACGGTCAACTATATATACGTATATATTTTATTTATATATTTACTTTTTTTTTTTACATATTTTATTAGAAATTGGACGGTTTTAAGATTTAAAAAATTAAAAAGAAAATTCTAAAATGTCTTTTTTCATACCTCTAGTAATATTAACTGAATGAAATATAAATAAAGAAAAATATTCTTTGTATGGATATATTTAAAAATTGATAAAAAAAAAAAATGAGTTCTCTAACAAAATTTGTATTATATTAGTAATTAAATTAGGTTTACAGAATCAAATTAATTACATAATAGATATTATTTATTTCTAATAATACTACAATAACTTCCCTATGGATCGGAATGTTAAAAATATCTTTTACATATAAGCACTTTTATTTAAAAACCAAAACGTTATTGACTACTCAGTTTTCTTTCAAAAAAAGTAACTTTTTTTTTTTTTAATATCAGTTCGGATTACCGAGATTGCATTATATATATGATTTTTTTTTTTTTTTTTTGTAGTTGGTCTTTTTTTTTTTATAGTGATTTCCCCAGAAAACATAGGTCATTTACCATCGCCATATTGAAGCCTTTAATGATCAGAGATAATCGATACAAAAATATTCCGTATTAACGATAAATATAAACCGTCGGGCAAAGGAAAGGCGATATAAGAAATAGAGGTCAATAAAGGAAACAATAAATCTGAGAAGGGGAAGATAAGAGAGCAGCTGATCATTTTCTAGAGGAAATTATTGACGATAAAATATATACATAGATATATAATAAGAGAAATAAATAAACATGGCGATACAGTTGATGGAACTGCGGAAACGGTTCACAGCTTAACTTGGTGTCCTATCTTAGTCTATAATAGATATCGCCTCAATACAATATATTCTCAATGATATATTTTTAATGATATTATACTATCTATTAACAAGTATTATAATTTTATAATGACAAGCAATAATCCTCCGAATATGGCTGCAATATTTATATTTAGAGATAAGATGCATTTTCAATTCTTAATCACTTAATTTTTGACCTTAATAACAACCTTTGGAAATTATCCTTAATTTGAATAAACATTTAACAAGGTTTGGTCATTTAAAAAGTTTTAACTGTCTGAAGAGATTTTATTAATTTAAATAAATCATACATTTACTTAATTTTAAAAAAATATATATTTGTTAATTTTATATTTCAAATAATAGAATAGTTTAACAAAAGATATATAACGAAGTCGTCATGCTATACATATACACACATCAGGAAAATTTGGGCGCTCTCGGTTTTTTCTGTTGCTGCTTCAGTTATTCATAAAATTTTGTATTTATACATTGTTTTTTATTGCTAAAATTAACAAATGGTAATGTTTTTAAAGATAAAATTTGGCTTTTCAATAATAATAATATCCATAGTGGCAGGCGTGAATGGTTTGAGAGTGCCTATTGATGTTCTAAGAGAGGCTCAACAGTCGGTTCTCTTAGACACAGTACGTATAGGGCGAAAGGTTTTAAATATTTGAAAAAAAAAATAAACAAAATATGAAAGTAGTGGGACCTAGACCTCACCTCAGATACTCAACCCAAAATAGCGAGAAAACCCGGATAATAATATTCTTTATTTATTATGAGATAAATCCCTTAAAATAACATACATACTTCAAAATTAGAGCCTTAGAGTAAAATACAAAATGAAAATGAAATTATAAAACGTCATAAAATATAATAAAATAATCAATTTGAAAAGATTAGAACAAATAAAATAAAACCATATGTCATATCATCAAGCATAAGATGACAAACACTTCTGATAATAAATAAAAATAATAAAAAAATCAAATGCAATTAAACTAAAAATAATAAATGAAAAGGTTTTTTAAACCTTTTAAGGTGTGTTTGACTATTTCAATGAGAATAACACCTATCTCGTATAATTGATCTCTTAATTGATTATCTATTCATTGAGTTTAATCAAAATCGTTAGAAACCTTTTAGAGAAAAAAAAAAATGTGAAAAATCGATTCGCTAAAGTGGCATTTCAGGCAGTCGATTTTAGCAGAAAAGTCGTTGCCACATCACAGGGATAAACCAGTCTTCAATATGCAGTGTCAATTTTTAAGAATATTTTTTAGCAATAATGTTCACACAGACAAAATTTTGCAAAATTTGATTATTTGGACTCAAAACGTGTATTTCAGTCGAAAATTCGGAATTTTCAACGATCACAATATAAGTAAGTGACAAGAAAATTAATTAATTAAAGTTATACTCATATTCTCGAGTATTCTCAATGACGAATCATTGATGTCATCCATTACACTGTTATTAAATTCACAGTATCATCAGCAAAAGTTGATGTTTCAAAATTTCGAAGCATTAAACCCAGGTTCAAATTCACATAAGAATACAGTCCATAATATCTTAGATTCCATCGATCAAAAAATTAAACAAACACTTGAATATTTAAAAATAAACCGAAAGATATGATATGAAAATGAAAGGAAAACGGCTAAAGGTTATCAAAAACCCATTGACTTATTATTTCTAAACAACGGTTCAATGGTTCCTAAGAGTTAAAAAGTATGTGCAATTCGGTAATGTTTTAATATTTGATAAAAGATAAAACAAATTATGGATTAATTAATTTTGATATTCAGTAAAACATGAAGGAACCAAATAGGGTGGGTTCGTCACTCCCACGCCTATTTTGGTGAGTGCCTCCCAATGGCGGGCCTCACAAATGCCAAGGGTAGGTTGTGAGTGTGTTTCGTATAATATTATGCTTGAAAAAAGCGCGGGTGGGGCCGGGGCTCGATCTGACAACCTTCGGGTTACCACACTGTTTACACTTAAAATACTCTAAATTCGATAAAATACAATTTTTGAACTATTTTTTAAATTTAATTTAGTCACAATTAAAAAATGTTTAATTTTACAAATCTTTGGAAAAACAGGTGGAGAATGTGAGTTATTTAGTCAGATCC
>NW_027110122.1:132502-140704 GCF_000696795.3 Halyomorpha halys | reverse complement strand
TAAGTTATAACATAATTTATCTCAGTACCTCATATTGTAGTATCATTAACTGCCAGATCTCCTAGCACACTTAAATCATTTTCTATTAACTGACACAAGACTTGATGCTGATTTCAATTAACGTTAAAAATTATACCCCCTAACACTGAGATAGATTTCTCCTTTATGAGAAAAAACACTTGTGTTTGACTAAGAAACAATTATCATATTGAAATAATTGTGATGATACTGAGAAAAGCGTAGGAACTCTAGGATAAAACGTAATCAAGGAATAAAGATAGATTAAAATTTTACTTCGAGAAGATGTTGAGAAAAGTGAAAGAAAATGTCTAAATATAGAACCAAGCTCATTTTTTAAAATCATTGTGAGTACTTTTGAGTACTGCTAAATACAACGAAACTATTTGGTACAGACCCTCAGGGAAGATTATTTTATCCGTTATACTAAGGTGTCTATAAATAGGTTCATAAGTAGTATTAAAGAAAATGGATGGTGTACTATTATATGAATATTGAAACTGTATATACAGAGAATATAATAATATTAATATTAAGAATTATACAAGAAAATAATATAGATATGAGAATCAACTATAGAACTACAAATACAAAATTGAAAATTATTTAAAAAATAGATTGTAGAAAGATAGAAACCATTTATTGTTAACCAACGTTTCGCCTAACTTTGCAGGGCTTCGTCAGGGCTAAATGAAAAATAAGATACAAACATTGTAAGAATTGGCAAAACATTAAAATAAATATTCTGAGAAAATACGAACACATATATAAAAAAAAAGTTATATACATGTTCGTATTTTCTCTGTATATTTATTTTAATGTTTTGTCAATTCTTACAATGTTTGTATCTTATTTTTCATTTAGCCCTGACGAAGCCTTGCAAAGTGGGGCGATACGTTGGCTAATAATAAATAATTTTCTTTTACTATTTTGATACCTTTGTTGACTGCCACCCGGACAATCTTCCCACAATCTACTTCATACGGTCAACTATCATCTTCCAATATCCAAAAAATAATTAATAATTATTAAATAACTAAATAAATTTTTACATAATTTTATTCTTCACTCCCAATATTCTTCTTCTTAAATTTATAAAATCATTCTTACATTGCCAATCCTAATTTCACTTCATGCACGTTTCGGTCAGTGAGTGGTTTAGGAGTTTATGCTTGCCCATAACAATGTAATTGCAACACCATACAAACGTGTCGTTATTATAGCCAAAAAAATATGTAAAAGTCAAGCCATTTACATAATTTATATTTATGTTCTAATTAATTTTAAAATATTTTTTTGAACGGAGGCATTACTCATGATTTACAGTTTTCTCTCCGACTTATTTTGTTAGAAGCATCCCACCTAATTATTTTAACGAATGACACGTTTATTTGTCTGTTCCCTGATGTTAATTTGTTTTCTAACTTATTTTGTTAGAAGCAATACATATAATTATATTTTAACGAGTGACACGTGCATTTGTCGCTCTAAAGTCTGTTATCGTCTAATCTTGGAACATCATTGCTTTGACTCATAGCTTGTCATAGTCATTATTTTTATCGTTCAAAGTTATGACTTTCTGCTATTATTAGTTGTTCTTTGTGATAACATTTATTAATGCATAAATATTATTAATTTACCAACTCACTATTAATTACTGCTGTTATTTTGTACCCTTAGTTAATTAAATTGATAGATCATTTAAATAATAATAATAATACATAATACATATTCTGATGTATCAATTCACAACTCTTTGCTATGTTAGTTAATTATTCTGAAATTAGTTGGGCATTTATTGTATGCCTAAATGTTGGCAAAATATACAAATATTCTGCTATGAAAAACATTTTTACCATACAAACATTAAGAGACAGAAACGTAAGATCCAACTATTCAGATTTCAACGTTCTATCTTCAGATTTGTGACTATATAAACAAAGTTTCAATGTTCAAACAATGTTTTTTTGAATTTATTTGTAGTTTAATTAGTGCATTAGGATCTAGTTATTTTCAACAGAGCTCTCATTATCGAAGAGACATGAGAGAAGAAGCGATAAGATACAAGGGGTCGGTCATTGTTAATTAAGATGGAAATCATAGGATCATGAGGCAGTCCCGGTGTGCGCATTCAACGCATAGTTCCAATGGTTTATTATTTATTAACTTTTAATAATAAATACAAAGGCAACATTGCTATATACCGCTTGGTAATGTCGGTGATTAGTTAATGTTGCAAAGATGCATAAACTAATTAATTCAATTCATTAAATTATAAAAATAAAAGCAAAAATGCATTATTTATCGATGTAACATATCTAGAAAAGTAGTATAATTCATAATTATGCCTACAGGATACCACTCTATTTCAACAATGGGGGGAGGAGGGGGTTCAAGTTTCCATTTAGCGTGACCACCACTGAAATAAAATTCGACCCTTCAGGCCAAATTCCGGCGGTGCTGCAGTTCCGAGGTTGCAAAGACCTACATCTTAACTCCATCAGCTGCAAAGTATCCTAGTGATAGTAATCTTGGGATAATAATTAATAAAAAAGATAAATTTTAACTATACCTCCCTTTTGAAAGATGTCCTACATACGCTACCTTAACGATGTTGAAGCCATTCATTAAATAATTTCCAAAAAAGGAAACATGTTGATGATCTTGAAATTTTAAAAATTTATAGCACTTGCTAGATATGCCAGACAGAGTCAAGAATGACAAGAGGCCAAGGTATGATGTAATACAGGGACTGTCCAATCGGAATTCCAGGGATGGACTGCCTCTTATTACCAGATAACAGAGCTCGACGTAAGAGGATAATGGAGGATGTAAGGGCCTCTCTTCCATCTGGGTATGAAAGAATCTAGGGAATGTTCGCGCTGGTATCTTCGGAGTCTTGCGTCAGGACGCGGTACTTGCTACAGATTACGACATAGTGTGAGGTGAACAAAATTTTTACAAATGACGTGAGTTTTTCATTTATGGTAGAATATTAAAGTAAATACATAAAGCAAAATATTAAAAAAAAGTATTGAAAAAGATAAAAATTAAAGCCGTGATGTTGAGGAAAACATGGCATATTTGGAAATATTAGGGTCATTATATCTTGCGTATAACTCAGACATAAACGTAACGTGTACCATTATTTACAAAAACCTGTATGGACTTTGACGCATGCCTAATTTATGGACCTGCTAATAACACGCACATTCAGAAAATACAAACATTCTAATAACAGTTATTATGACCACTCAACGTTTCAAACGGTACAATTCACACCTACCTACTTATTCCGACTGCAAATAAAAAAAAAACATATTCATATGACTAATAAATGTACTACAAAATACATGGAAATCTCCTTAAATTTGTACAACAAATGTTATTCTGATATAACTTTAGCAAACACTGAAGAGGAGTTGGATAAGGGACCTCCTGGCCTGACAATATAGTTTAGCTGAACGTGAGTGACGGCATCACTGGATCCTGTCTCCCTCAAGCTTACTCATACGTAGAATATTGCATTTCATTTGCTGTTTGTATTTATTTTTACAGGTGTAAATAAAATTATTAAGAAAAAAAATCTTGGATAAGTATGGTATGGAAGTACTCTTATTTGGACCAACTTAAAATAAGAATCCATCGAACCTAGTCTGACAATGCTCCAATTTTTTGGGTTTGTCGGGGTTCGAGGTATAGGGGGATTGGTGGTATAGGGGGATTGGTGGTATCGTCATCGAACAGGTTAAAACCATTATCATCAAAATATGAAGAAGATGGTCAGAGTTGCGGTCAAAAAATAACAAATAGTTTCTAACTATTTAATGTATGACGTTTCGCCCCACTTTGCAGAGCTGCATCAGGGTTGTTCACAGTGATAGGTTAAACAGCATTACGTTATCATTCAAGTTCGCCAAACTTTTTATTATAAATTACTATTAAACAAAATATAGGCATGTTTAATTTAATCTGATATTTATTGCATAAGACACAAATATGTTTAAATTAAATTTGAAAATTACCTTAATTCGGGTTGTAACGTTAATAAAGAGTTTCTTTTTTCAAAGTTTCTATTCTGAAGACATTCCAGCATTAAGAAAAATACTTTTTATTCTTCATATATTCTAATAGGTAGTTGTTGAAAATTACTGTATCTCGAAATAGAATTAATGAACTAACTCTTTGCTCTGAATGAGTCATTCTCTTCTGGTTCGAGATGAGCAATGTTGATAACAGCTAAATATAATACAAGTATTGGGAAAAAATCACAACCACCAGATTTTTTCCGTGACCATGAACAAATCACCTCCTTACACAACCGTTGTTCGTAAAACAGTACTTTCTTATATAGTACTTGGACCTCCATAGGTAGTAGCTATACACATTTTAATTTTTTTTTAGTAATACTAAAATAACAAATTAATTATAAACTTTTGATAAGTAAATTAATACTTTGATTTTTAATTGTAAGCAGGGGGTCGATTTTTCCACATAATTGATCAATATTATTTTCGAAATAGACAATACAATAATTCCTAATAAAATATCAACATGATTTAAAAAGAAATTGCATAATTCTAAATACATTTGGTCTCAATCATCAGTTCCTAAGATACCTGTATAACTTTGTCTACCTCCGAGAATTCTATCGAGATGTCACTAGAATGAAGTATTTTAAATTCGATAATTTTTTTTGGTCGATTTATCATAGTTTAAGCTACGATATTTTTATTATGAAATTCAACAATGGACAGTATTTTCTAATTTTTTTTTTAGCCTTCTTCTTATAATTGAGTTTCGGATATTTTTACTTATATTGGCATTAACTCCGAAAAAAACAAAAACAAATAATAGGAAACAGGTAACAGGTTGTGGAAGTGTGGGGCTAACAAGGATCGAAGGGGCTATTTCAAGAAGCGCCCGCGTTATTTTAAAGGATAAAAGGACTTAAATCTATTTCCAAAGGTGGCTCCGTTAAAAATATCTCCGCCTATCGTTTATTGCTCAAGGTTAGCAGGGGGTGGCCAAATATCGAGGTGGAACCTTTGGGGTAGGTGTCAGTGTAGTAGAATGTATTAACGGTCCAATAGTTCATAAATGAGGGCGTGATCCGCTGAAATAGAGATTTCAGAATAGAGAAAATACTTATATACAAAGTGGACTGATATCCAGAATAGAAAAAAAAATATATCAAATTATTATTTGTATTTTTGTACTGTATTGATTTTATTTTCACTTACCAACATATGGAATAAATATAACGGGAAATTATTATGATCGTAAAAAAAAATTTGACGGAAATACATGTTTTCAGTGTCTCTCCTCCCCTCCCTCCCCCCCCCCAAAAAAAAGAAAATGTCTCACAAAATGGTCTTTGAACAGCCTAGCTTACAAACAAAAAAAGTTTTACGAAACTGAAACTGCATATTTATGGTATATAATGCCTGGGATGTGACAGCAACTTTCTCGAAGAAATCGACTAACCGAAAGTGGCGCTTTATAGAATCGATTTATCACATTTTTTTCGATTTTCTTGAAAACGTTAGATTTTGATTAAACTCACAATAGATAGAATATAATTGTCTTCCATATCAGCCAGGTCTTATCTTCATTGAAATACTCTGACAGGGCTTAAATAATCGATTTAAAACAAGATATTCCCTAAAATATTTATATTTAATTTAATCATTGCTATTTACAACTGTACATTCATTAAATTATAATCAGTAAATTAGATTTTAGTTTATGATGGAGTGATACAGAGAGTATATAATTAGAGAAACTACCTATTGGTAGCACTGTAATGACGTTTTTACATTAGCAGGTCACGTGGCATCTTCTTTCAGGTGTCTCGGAAGATTGTCAGGAATGGAAGAGGATGCAAGGTTAGAAACAAGTATAGGGTGTTTTTTTGAGCCTAATAGAACTTGAAATTGTAAAAAATAACACAAAAAATTAAATTGTAATCAAAATTTTTTTTTTATTCGAAAGATCAATACGTGACATTAACATTTGAAAATGATTTCGGGCATATGGGCACCGCGGCTGTTCTTGACGAAGCGCATTATGTAAAATTGTGGTCAGCGATGAGGCGCATTTTTGGCTTAACGGGTTTGTTAATAAGCAAAATTGCCGCATATAGTCGTGCGATTTGACACCTCTCGATTATTTCCTGTGGGGCTACGTGAAGTCACTGGTTTATGCTGATAAACCAGCAACAATTGACGCCTTGGAGGCCAGCATTGTTCGTGTTATTCGTGACATACGGCCAAAATTGGACGTCCAGAATGCGCTTCGTCAAGAACAGCCGCGGTGCCCATATGCCCGAAATCATTTTCAAATGTTAATGTCACGTATTGATCTTTCGAATAAAAAAAAACTTTTGATTACAATTTAATTTTTTGTGTTATTTTTTACAATTTCAAGTTCTATCGGGCTCAAAAAAACACCCTATAGGTTTGGATGGTTATGGAGTTTATAATAGAAGGAATGATATTTAATTCGAGCTAGATCAGTTACATATGGAACATTAAGTTCTTTATATACGATTTTTTTTTGTGACAAAGTAGGGAGCATTGAGGATTTTACGAAGGAATTGTAAGGAATGGGTACGAGAGGAATTTGAAAAAGTAAATTTAATTTTTTTTTATTTGACTGACCAGTTCTCATTTTTGGTAGTGGTAAATAATGGACAAATACAAGATATTAAAAAAATAAAAGAATAACTCAAAGAGAAAAATGGAAAAAATATAGAAAGGTCCGTAGGAATGCCAATTTTTTCTTCTTATAAATGTACCCAAGGTTTGGCTGAAAGAATAAATATTTTTATAATTTTCCGCAGGCCTAAATCAACTATTAATGTCTGGATGTAATAAAATTTCTTTGGTTTGAAGAAAAACTAAAAAAGAATAAGATCTGTACCGCTACAACCCACGAAGGGGGTGCAGTACTTTGTAAAGAAGTACTGTTACTAGAGCAATGGTTGTGCAAGGAGGTGATTTGTTTAGAATCACGCTTGACCACCAGATTTTTATTCAATTAAGGATATCCACTTCATGACGCTGGGTTGATCCCGGAGGGCTCCTGATCCACAGAGCTGACTCAACCGCTACAGGTAACAGATAATAATTACCTTCTTCAGCCCGATTCGAACCAGGGTCCATGAAGTAAGTAGTCTATCGCCATACCAATGAGCTACCCACTCCCACAATGACAATTAGTAATTAATATAAATAATAATAATAATAATTATAGTAATAATAATAGAAATAATGTTTGTTTTATTGATTGTTATACATAATATGCTGTGGTACAGATAAAGTTCCATTTCTTAAACAAAACTTTTAACCAAAAGAATGAGAAAATATCAAAAATAAAGAACCATCCTCGAGGTAGGATAATAATTTCTAAGAGTTAATGGGAGGATAACATTAAATTTGACGTCAACAATTTTTTTTTTCGAGTTATGACAAACAATTGGTTATTTTTTCAACGATCACTCACTCAACACATGATATTGTTGATATATTCAATGCTGTTTGCAGTGGGGTATTGTTAACCACAATAGAAATGAGTCGACAATAATAAAACAGATCAAACAACGCTATGAGAATTCTTTCTTGTTTTATTTTATTCTGTAAATATTGTCTAGCTGAAAATAGGATCGTGTTGAGAGATATAGAAGGCCAATTGTGCAACAGAGCAGGCAACATTTCACACCTCCTAAGAAACAATTATGTAACTGGAATATTTTCTTCTAAAATTATAACTGTATTACAAAATAATGATGATACATATAGATATATGAAAATTGATTCTTGGTGTCTTTTGAACAGAACATCCTACAATCATATAAAACATGAGACCTAGTAAGAAAAATTCTTTTTGCAAACTTATTTATTTTATGCAAACCTGATTTAAATCATGAACCGAAAGTAACAAAAAAATCTAAATAATAAGTATTCAATATTTTACCATTGGGAGTATCTGATTTGAGTCCAATACCCAATCCAATGACCAAGTCCAAACTACAATGATTTTTCGTGGGGAGATGATTGGGACAATAAACAAATAAATACTTTATCGAAACATTAAACAAAAATTGAAATTTAAAGATATATAAAATAAGAAGATGGATTACGTTTAATTCAATAAATAAATTTTCAAATATTTACAAAAATT
>NW_027110122.1:91860-132421 GCF_000696795.3 Halyomorpha halys | reverse complement strand
GATAATTAATCGATACATATAAATAACTGACCGTATTAATTCAAATTATGAAGAAGATGGTGAGGGTTGCGATCACAAGAAAAAAAAAATAGTTTACAACTATTAATTTGTTGACGTTTCGCCCCACTTTGTAGAGCTTGCACATCAGGGCTGTTTCTGCTCAGGTCAATAGGAAACTGAAATTATCATTAGCTGTATAGTTTCTAATAACTAAGTCTCCAGTTTTAAAATCTCTTTTTGTTTTCGAGTTGTGTGTGTTTAATATACTGATTAGCTGGTTATATTAATTAAGTATAACTTATAGAAAAAATTCCGTTAAATCAGTATAAGTCTCTTTATTGACTTGATTGTTTATTTATATTATTATTATTTTTAATTTATGTAATAAAATAATATCAAAATATTAAATACTAAAAAGAAGACTTTGTACAATTAAATTCGGTTAAAACATTTGCTGGAGTTAGTGATAATCGAATTCCTAAAACGTGATTTATAGCTAAAAGTTTTGAGGGTTATACCGAGGCGTAGGCGGGAAGATTGCGTTAAGTTTGTCCTTGCAGGATTGGGTTTTGATGAGGGCGGTGAAAGGAGGCGGGGAGCAATAGTTGGACATATCGACATTAAATCTTTGGCTCGGCTGAGATTTTTAATACTTATTTATTTTAAGCATGTTTATTACAAGTTAGTAAAACACTAGAATATAATATAATAAAATAAAATTTTACAAAATGATCGGAATTATTTAATTTTTTTAAACATCAGTGCATAGCTGATGCTTAAAAATGTATATTTATAAACATTTTTATCTGATATATAAAAATTGTTTAAATCAGGTTTTGACGTCTTCGAAATATTTTATAAGTTTGCCATTAAACTTAGTTTCCCTTCTAATCAATATTTTTATGTTCTTGTTGCTAATTACTTTTTCTTTACCAGCTCATTATGAAGTTTACATTTTACAATTATGTGATAGATTCTAAGTTACTACAGGCAATGGATATATTTTTGTGGGAAATGTCTGAAGTAGCGTTGCCTAAGTGTTGATCAAATCGTAAACGTCGGGTATTTTATTGTATTTACCTCATTTGCGTTGTATTTTGGGGAGTTAATTTATACTTTAAATTAAAAAAAATCGAAAATAAATTTAAATTTATTTTATATAGAGACAGAAATCTGGCAGTTGGAAATAGGGTACAAGCGACTGAATCAGCTAATCCCTCTCAATCTTGCATGGCTTGGGAATTATATGCAATTAATGATTTTTATTTCCAATCCGAATTTATTAGTCATTATTTTTTAAAATATATAATTGCTGTTAGCGGATCTATTTAAATACTATTGAAAATCAAAAGTAATTTACAATTGTATGATAAAATATTCTGCAGAATGGATAGTAAAAATATTTGTTATTCAATAACGTGTGACCTCTGAACCTGAACTTTTTTTATTATTTCAAAATACATGTTTAGTTATTTTTTAGCTTTAGAAAGCGAAGCTGAGTACGAATCTAAAATTCCTTTCCTTCTGAGGTTTGATTATTTCGACGGTACTTAGATGTTACCAACAAGGGTGGCAAACCTTTGATACACCGAACAGAAGAGTAGCATTAAAGACAATGATAGAAGGAGAGAGAGAGGAAGGTTTTGCAATTGGCAGCTACGTCTAGACAGTCACCTTGGCCTGTTCGCATATCTAATGTCTCTTCTCAGATCCTTCCACTACTATTATTTGTCCAGTATGCTATATAAGTTTTAATATTTTAATTATTTAATATTCATTCATTATTATATCTAATTCGACATATATACAATAATATTTATCAGAAAAAAAAGGATAGGGGTCATCCAGAGGAAGGATGGCATGCGTATATTGCATTTATTACTTTTCATATATGTTTATTATTTTTTATAACTATTTATTTCTTTATTATATCTATTTATTGCTTTTTTATTTATATTAATTTCTGTTTTTACCATTTATAATTTTTATATATTACTTTTTTAAAATTATATTTATTCTCCCTAGGTGAATGTATGCATATAGTTAAATCCTTGTTCATAATTTTTGAGTTATTTATTTTGTAAGCTTTTATTTGATTATTACTAATTATGCAACAAAATGAGTCAGATTTTATTTGTATATATTGTTATTTTATTTAATATTTGAATTATTTATGTTTTTTATTTTAATTTTATTCTATATTTGTTAAAGAGGTAAGCATTCAAACAGCTAAAATTTACAATAAGAAGAACCTCTCCTCCAATGCAAAGTTAAGGCATTACAACGTTGTAATAAGGCCTGTGATTTTATACGAGGTGGAGACCACGTGCTTACCCAACTTAGAAAAGCTGATAAAAATAGAGAGGATGATCTTAAGAAAAATCTAAACACAACAAGGTTACAGGCTAAGATCTAACGAAGAAATCTACAGAAAAATCAAAGACCTGGTAACTGAGATGAGAATCAGAAGGCTGATGTTCTATGGGCACAAGAAGAGGATGAAGGATGAAAGATTGAATAAGAAGATCTTTAAAAAAATTTTTAACTAAATAAACATGGGAGGATACAAGAGGCAAATGAGAGAGGAATTAAAGAGGCTTAAAATTTCAGATACCGACTGTCTAGATAGAGATACGTATAGGAAAACATTAAAAAATCTCACCAATATTGGAAGAGGAAAAAAAGGGGGTACGAAGTGGTCCGAAGAAAGAAAAGAAAGACAGCCGAGGATCATGAAATTGCGATGGGAAGAAAGAAAATCAAAACTCCCAAAGAAGCCTAACCATTGATATTCACGTGGTCCTTAGTGGCCGATACATAATAAAAAAAGATGTATTGGGTTAAAAGAGAAAATATAATTAGATTGATAGATAAATAATGGAAAAACAATATTAAGATTAATAAAAAAAAGGATTAAAAAAATTAAATGAAACATAGAAAGAAAAACAATCGTGTATTCCAATTATATATTATAAATTTACTTTATTATGCCTATAAATTATTTGAATTAAAAAAATGTTTTCTGACAAGGTATAAGTATGCTGTGTATTTAGCAACCCAATACGGTTCAACTGCAAAACTTTTTTAACAAAATTTTTCATTTTCTCTCTGACAGTCAGAAATATGTAATTGCAAATTATATTCTGGGCATAGGTTCACATTCAAAATATTTTTGCAGAGCGATTGTAGTTGATATCAATGAAAGAATTGTTGTAAACTTGATTTTACTGTTTGAAAAATATTTTAATTGTAATTTTCTTCATAATGGTCGTCATTATAATTATTAAAAATCATTAAAATAAGGCATAATACAAATCAATCATTGCGAGATTTAATAAGATAAGTGAAAAATACAAAGTAAAACGAATGTGGTGGTTCCGTATTACAAGAAAGGATAACAAACCATGAAGTATATTATTTAAAATAAGTAATACCAGATTTTACTGGTTAATCTACAACAAATATTTTGTGTCATTTTCCTTTAAAGTAATGAAGTTGCCAAAGCGATGAATATAAATAATCTTTTAATGGCGGGTGTAATCCATCCAATGATTAGGAAACTCATAAAGTTGGTAAATTTAAGACCTGATTCAAATTGAGAAAATTGTACTAAAACATTTTACTTTAACAATTACTAAAATTTGCGAATAAGACCAATATCTGGAATAATAAAACATAAATTAGAAAATATGGTTAAAATTTAAAATAAGGTTGAAGATTATTATTTTTTCGTTTCAGTATTGCGATTATATGATTTTTTCCATCTTTTAAGATCGAAATTTGAAAATAAGTTTCAATGAGACAACCCCGAAAAATTATGAGATCGAATTAATTCTGAAATAGAAATGATCTTGAGAGCATTGTATCTTATATATTTCTACTAATTGATAGGGCATATAACGAATAAACATATATACCTAAGTATCGAAAAATATACAAACATATAATTGAGAAAGTATAATGGAAAAAACAAGATCCGACTGTTTACACCTCCTTGTTTACTGAAACCATTGAGTAAAGAAAACCCTTTCCCAAACAAGAACCTGTGCTGTACACGCACGAGTTGTGTGTACGGTTTTGCCAAAAAAGTTTATCTGTTTCTTTTTTTAATTTTTTTTTTTCGCCGCACTACTCTCTCAGTTGTAGTTTTCAGCGGTCCAAGGCTGTCTGCTTCGACAGTCCAAGGACTGGCTCCGGTAGGAAAAATACTGCCAGTCTACTGTCTATAGTACTGTTAATTACAATTGAATGGGTCATATATATATAGGCATAACTGTATGTATAATTATATAGAAATAACATATATTGATGCAGTATTTTATTTCTTGTTATTTGGCAATTTTCCTAATTATTAAGTGGTTTTAAATTTAAAAAAGTTCTTACATAATAATTATAATGAAGTGGTTTAATTTTTTAAACAAACAACAAAAGACTAAACCATGTTATTATATATAATTATTGTAATTGCAAACAAGAACAATCAAAACTATTTTTTTTAAAATTTATTTAATACTAGATACTAGTGGGCCTTATACAGTTATTGTAACCATACATTTTTTTTTAAAGTTGATTATGGTGGGGTATCGTCTCATACAAAAGACACTCCTAATATGTATATAGTATAGTAATAACTATATACAACGTTATAAAAAAAACTAAGATGGAATACATAGATTAACAAAATAATTCTTAGTAAAAGATAAAAGTAAAGTTAATAACAAAAACAATGACATTTATGGATTTAACAAAATAAATAATTGACTTCTAATGAAAAAAAAAAGAAAGAAGGTGAATTTAAGAAAAAGAAGTAGAGAAAAAAAATGTTAGAGTGACAATAACAGAACTGATAAATATAGAATTTATAACCGGATGTCCTGAAGCACCCTGAGCTTCAGTCTTCGGGTTGTCGAACTTCATGAACTTTTTTTTTTATATTATCCTCTATTGTATCTATAAGTGATTCCCGATGCAATTGGCTCTTTCTTTCAAACCAAGGAGCATCCACTGCATTTCTTACGACATTATTTTGAAAAGATTGTAATTTTTTCCTTTTCATAAATGGATGCCAGACTTCACAACCAAATATCAGCAGTGGCCTGAGAATTATTTTGAAAATAAGAGTAGTTTTTTTCTGGTTTTAATTTAGATTTTCTAAGTAGGATAGGATGTACCATCTCTAATCTTGCGTAGGTTTGAGTTAGTTAAAAATAAAATAATAATACGTTGAGAAAAATACTTGGGTCTAATTATATCAGAAAACATCAATAATACAGCGAATTTTAAAACACAAGAAATTAGAACCAACACTAAGCAGAAATTTTAAGCAAAGGTTATTTATTAAAAAATCTTGGTAAATGCTGTGTCACTATTTACAATTAACTTTGATCTGAATTTTAATAATAAAAAGAAATATATATATTTAGACCAAAATAAAGTTTGAAAGAAATCAGTTACATGCCTGAGCTGAGTGTAAGGATGGTTAAAAATATTTTGTGATGAGAGGGTAATAACATAATAATGTTATGTTAATCCGTAATTAAAAATTTTAAAATTTAATGGAAAAGTGGTATTAGACATAAGCCAAGGCAAGGTTATTAATAAATTAACATGACTCCCTATTGTTTTATAGTTATATAATTAGGATGATATTAAAGATCTGAGAACAATAGCCTGAAAAATGTTTTAAATTATTTAATCCGATGTATAAATTTAAATTTAACTAATGCTAATTTATTAGTAATAATGTTGTTTGTTAAAATTGTTAAATAATGAATGTTAATAAAAGCTGTAATTTAATAGATTGTCCTTGAAGACAACCGAATCGGCAGAAACAATGGAGATTTAAAGAAATAATAAACAGTATTTTAAGACTTAATTTGTATACAAATTATTTTATTTAAACAAAAAAATGAAATATTTATATCTTTTTTTATTTAATCATTCGTCAGTATGAAAATGAATAACAAGAAGATCTGTTTAACAAAATCACCAATTTTAAAATTGACATCCTTTGGACATATTCTAATATATTCCTTTAACTACCCCTCAACTCGTAAAAACAATAATTCAATATTTTTATATTCAATAAGGAGAAAAACATTATTAAAATACAAAGTTGTGCTGCCCAACTTCATTGGGCTGGTAGTCACACAGCATAGTTATTTTATTAAATAAGCCTAGATAAGTATACAATAATAAAACAATAATTATAAACATTAGCAATATATAACATTAAAACATGACTTCTTATTTTTTCCTTTTTTTCTTTTTCTCTTTTTCCCCCTCCTTTTCTCTCCTTTCTCCCCTTTTTTTTTCTTTTCCTTCCCTTCTTATTCCCGATAATTTAAATTTTGAAAAAATTGTAACTAATCATTTAAAGTAATTAAAATTTGTTAAAAAAATTGTAGTACTTCATAATTTTTTTTATAAACTTTAATATTTTGATTTCATTCATACTCGAAAACCGGCAAAAATTTATTATTTTTGCTTATGCTGCCCTCAATGAGAAAAACGCAATATCTGACTTGAGTGTATTTTGGCGATAACGTTCCTTGAAGGTTATATACCAGCCCTCAATATAAATTAAAAGTTATAAAGAAGTGTAGATAGTTGACCGTAGATTAATGCTTGAAGAAGTTATAAAGATAATTTTTTCATCAAACCAATCCTAATTTTTTTCAATTATATTACTTATTAAAAAATGTTACTAGTAACTTCATTTTCACTTTCAAATTTTTTTTAACAATTTTTTGAGGTGAACATTAAAACAAAAGTATTTGGCCCCATTTAAGCTATCTTGATTTAATATTTTGGAGCCGTTGTGAAACCGATTTTTACCGTTTTGGCATTAATAATTGCAATAATAATTTCTTGTTATTATATATTAACTACCTGGAATTCTAGAGGAAAAATTACAATTAAATAAAATTGTTAACTACAATTACTTTAGCTCAGCTTAAAATTGTGGTACCAATATTACAATTAGAGGTTTATCAAGTAATTGCAATTACAATAACCTACGTAACACGCATAAAGGACATCTAAATTGAGGGTGCTAATATTTAGTCCTCTAAGGAAAGTTTCCTTAGAAAAGAGGTTTTATATAATTTTGATATAAATTTTCAGCTAACATATATATTTTTAAATTCGGAAATAAATTTATGGCGGTCCCAACTATTACACTTACTAGACAAATGGGTCTAAACTTCCACATCATTACAAAAGACCGGTCTATTTGACTATAAGATCCATCTGGACATACAAAGTTGAGCTTTGGGGCTGCACTAAGCCATCGAATTCCTCTCTTATCCAATCCTTACAGTCCAAAATCCTTAGTATAATCCTTAATCCTCCTTACTTTGTCACAAATCACGTCATTCATCAGGACCATCACATGTTGCCGAATTAACATTTTTTTTGTTAATGTAATTATATTTCTGTAATTCGAAATTACTAAAATTGACAAATAATTATAATTTAAATAAAGCACTATTTGAGTCGATATTAAGATATGGAATAAAATGTTATGGCGCCCTGTAAATCTACAGCATCCAACATTAAGAACAATAAAACACCGCTGTAATTAAACAGAAAATCTTAAAAGTTTTGGTACTTTAACATCTAAATTATTTTAATTTTATGGACAAAATTAACATTTATGGACAGAATTTATTTAGAAAAGAAATAATATATCTTAAAAATGTTAGAAAAAAATTAAATAAATCGAACCACCCTTTAAGAATATATTTGGTAAACGTACTTCAAACTATATGGTAACATATCTGTTCAATCTTTTACTATAAGAACTAATAAATAAATCAACCACAATAAAACACCAATTCATACCTACAGTTCTGTTATGGATGACATACTTCAATAATAACAGTTTAATGGTAGTATTAACCAATTTTATTATTAAACATAAATTAAGGTTAAAATAAAATTAATCCAATTTTGAAATGTCGAATTTCCTATGATTTCATTCAAGGGTTTATAGAATTCACCTTGAATAATTTCTGATTAATCATAACGATTACACAATCAGAGCCCATAAAATCATAAGAAGTTTAAATCCTTTATTAAGATAATCAATTAGTTAGGGATTATTCGAAGTGAATTATGATAAAAAAAAAAAAATTACAACCCAATGTCTGAGCCGAATATATGGATCTTTTGTAAAGCTAGAGAATAAGTTGCTTAGTATAAACTTAAAGCTAAGTTATAAACCTAATTTGCAGTTAACTTACGAAGTTTGGCCAGCAACGTTGTAAGGAGTAATACATTTTTTTTTTATTAGAATTGATCTTGAATAATTCCTGATTGATCATAACGATTACACCATCAGAGCCCATAAAATCCATGTTTATGTAAAAATTCGCATTTTTTGAAATCTCAGATTGATCGAAATAATGCCAAATTTTTTTAAAAATATAATTTATTTATGATATTTACAACTGTTCTTAAATATACACAACCAGTACATTTAATGTTAGTAATAAAATGGCATGATACAGACATGTGAAGTATCTACCCATTGATAGAGCTCCAATAACATTTCTAGAGAAGATCTCGAGGCTACCTTCTTTTCAGTCGCCTAGGAGTATTATCAGGTAATGAAAGAGAAGCCAAGTTAGAAACAATTGGGTTTGGGTGGTCGGGAAGTTTATCATAGAAGAATCGGTATCTAGTTCTTGCTAATTCCGCAACATATTTCCATATGTTGATGTTCCAATATTTCCATTTAGTTCCTGATAGATGACTTGATTTGTGACGAAGTAAGGAGCATTAAGGATTTTGGACTGTGTAGATTGGATACGAGAGGAATTCGATGGTTTAGTGGAGTCTCGAAGCTCAACTCCGTATGTCCAGATGGGCCTTATAATAGTCATGTAGATCAGTCTTTTGTAATGGATTGCAAGTTTAGACCGTTTGTCCGACATGTTGGTCGGAACCGCCATAAATTTATTTCAGAATTTAAAAACATATATGTTGATTGGAAATTTATATTAAAATTTTATAAAACCTCACTTCTACGGACACTTTCCTGAGAGGACTAAATATTAGCAACTACCCCTATTTAGATGTCCTTTATGTGTGCTACGTAGGTTATTCTCGATATATTGCCAAACTAATGAGCCATTTGTGAACGATCAAAGACATTATTGGGTCTAACATTACTTCAGTAACGTCACGTAACGACAAAAAGGACGTCAACCAAACCCTCTGGGCTAAGTACTTGCGTAACAAGTTGCGTCAATTGTTGCTTACTTTTTTACCGAATAATCTATTATTAATTTTATGAAGAGGATATAAAATACCTAAATAAAAAATATAATCATAAAATAAAAAAAATAAAAAAATATTTATTATTTTCAATTACCACAGACGTGTGAGGTTGATTCCTTTAACTTTTTCTTAGCTCCTAATTCTGCAATTCCCAATGGAGTAATATTAATTCTTTTATGGTTTTTATAATAAATATATAAAATTCCCGTGGTCTTTAAATTTTTATCTTGAAATAAAAAATAACTAAAGACTACTGAAGGCGAAAATTATGAACAAATAATATTTTCGAACGAAAATTCGCGCTTTAAGGTTTCTTGATGTAGGGTTAACGACTATAAATTGTGTACCTGAAAACAGAGTTGGGCAACTGTGAAACTAATAGCTAAAATATCCATGGATACGATATTTATTTATCCATGGTTCATTCATGAATAAGGGTTGTATCCATGGCAATTTTAGTCATAGCTAATTTTCGCCTATCTCTGCCTGAAAACAATATGACAGAATAGCGAAGTCTGTTCGGGTAGTTTCGGCTCTTGTCGTCGTTTTCATTCTCTAGTTATAAATAAAATTCTTTAATATTTTGTATTTATTTATTGTTTATTATAACTAACAATGGGATGCTCTATGTTTTTCAAACTTAAAGGTACTTTAGGAGGTTAAAAAAAAATATCGTCATTTAAGTGCTCTGAGACTATTTCAGTGAGGATAAAACCAAGCTGATATTCAATATACATTTAATCTTGCATTGAGATGGCGTGTTCAATCACGGTCATATAGTCGTTTTTGAGATAATGATTAAATAATTATTAAAAAAAAAAGTGAAAAATTGATTCCATAAAGTCATGCAAATTTCTGCAAATGTATTTCAATAGTATAAAAATCATTAAGTAAGTTATTGTTAGCAAAGGTAATACCTAACTACTACAGGGCCAAACTCTTTGGATTTGAGATAACAGTGTCAGTTTAATTTACCTAGTTCAGTATGTCTTTTTATTTCTTCACCTATCTTCAATCTATTTCACCTCTATCTACATCTCTATCTTCTTTATCAATTCACCTACCTAACTTCTATCTTCTTCCATATATACATTTCCACCAAAGCAATTATCATCATATCTTTCTGTTTCAATAGCCCTCTTTATATAACAATAGTAATAACCTTGTGCTAAAATTTAATTACCTTGTACAATATTGTAATAGTATCTACCCTTATTATTTATTAATATTCTTTTGTGAATCAGAGCTCTGTAGGTTACTTTTTGTTCCTAAAAATCTATAAACAACATCTTTTAATTTTCATTCATTTTCTCATTACATTTTTCTTTTATTGTATTATATTTTATCTTATTAGTTTTAAAAAAAATTTTCTGTTTTATGAAGGATTTTGTCATTTATTACTTTTTTGTAGTATTTTTTTAACTTTTATGATTTCTTCTATTTTATTTATTTTTTATAATAAATATTGTTTTAGTTTATTCTGTATTTTACCAGTCATATTGTAGTGGATGTTCACATGTTTCCTCTTTTTTTCTCTCTCTTTTACCTATTATTTTATCTTTATTGTCTCATACATTTTCAGAAATATTTAAAATTTCTATTTCTATTTCCTATCCTGTACCAACACAGTATTTAAAGCCCCATATAAGCGTAAGGGCGTCAATAGAACAACCAATCTGTGGCACCAACACTGAATTTTTTGGACTCAGGGGACCTCAAAACATCTATTTCTGTCGAAATGTATATTCCCTTACTATATATTCCATACATAAATAAGGGAAAGTAAAATAGAATTTAAGTATTTTTTAAAAATAATTAACAGCATAAATGGTTCTATGTTTCGTAATTATTTTAAGGTTTGATACATCAAAAATGATTAGAAATTTTAAAAATAATACTTACTTATTTTCTTCTAATAAATCGTTATTATTTAAATATTTTAGAAATAACACAGTTATTATAATATATATCATTATGACAACATCACACGTGCAGTCTGAACATTTTAAATTCAAAAAGTTACTGTTAGAAGTAAAATTTAATAGCTTAATTAAAAACCTAAATAGCTCAAGGCCTTGTCATTGAAATAAAAATGAAAATTAACTATTTGAGTCATTGAGTTTTATACTTTGGAAACTTCTTATTACTTTTTAAATACTCCTTACAATACCTCTGTCTTTTATATTTTTAAATTTCATATTGCAGTATCAATACAAGAGAAGAATTTGTATTAGAAAAATATTAATCTTTTATTCACTCTGAAGCTGAAGTTGATAGTTAAAATCTCTCGAAAATTAAAAATATTTTATTTGGAAAGATAGTAGACCGTATGAAGTAGATTGTTGGAAGATAGTCTGGGTGGCGGTCAATAAAGGTATCAAAATAGTAAAAGAAAACTATTTATTGTTAACAAACGTTTCGCCTCACTTTGCGGGGCTTCGTCAGGGCTGTCAGGTTGAAACAGAGATATCAACTCGAAAAAAGGTCTGTGAAACAGGTTGACATATCTGACAACTCTGCAAAGTGGTACGAAACATTCGTTAACAATAAATAGTTTTCTTTTACTATTTTGATACCTTTATTTAGACCGCCACCCGGACTAAAAATATTTTACTTTTTACACATAGAGAGCAGTAATTTATTCATAAAAAAAAAAAAAGTAAGAATTTATAAAATTGAAATAAGATTCAGAAATAATCAGATACATAATCTAGGAAATAAAAAAAACTCTATGCTCTTCGGTTCTAGAGAAAGATATGAAAACATATTGGCATACGAATAGAGGTGAAGCCTATGGGGCCTCATAGTAAAGGTTAGATGAGTTTTCGCATCGGCAAAGTTTTCGATCCGGATACGGACTTGAGAAACAAGAAAAATTGTTTTTCGAGTTAAAACAAACAGAATAAACTACAATTACTCCTTTTACGTGGAGAAAGTACAAATCAAAAATGAATTTGGGACTAACATTTTATAAAAATTATAATGAAAAGTAATTTTAATTTAAACACATTGCTTATAAAAAATATCTCATAAATTAAAATTTATTGGCGTTGTCAAGAATTAAACATACATACTCCCACCCCCTTTTTTAAAAAAATATATTAGATCATTGGATATCACATGAAAATGTGTCAGATGTCACTATCAGATATGAATCACCGAACGACCTAACAGTCCAGACGTGATATACCGGATACATAATCGTATAGCCAGGCATAAATAAAAAATGTCTATAATGAATCCAAGCTTACATAACTATGGCAAGAGCAGTTGTCAAAAAGGCGACAAAATAAAATTAATAAATCCTGAAAAAAGATTCCCTTCGCAACCGACTCATTAAATCTCTAATCTCTTGCATAACGCCAGATAATACAGCTAATCAGTAAATTTAACGAATTTTCTTTTTTTAAATATTTTATTTATTTATTTTTTTTAATAGAGGATTGTTATTTAATTTTTGGCTGAGACGATATGAAGGTGTAATCGTCAACGTATGTGGATTAGAATTTTGACACGTGCCATGACGCAATGTCTACCAACTCATTGCCAAATTTTTTTTTACCCAAACTTATTCCCAGAAGAGTATTTTATTTTGACGTTTACAGGAGACATCCCGCGATTGCTTAAATAGCTACTTATTATGAATTAAGTAATTACATTATATAGGCAAAAGGATACATCCCAACAAAAACTTGTGTAAATAAAAAATAAGACTCATATTATATAATTTTTTTTTTTTGGATAATTACTAAAAGACAAAATTTACTATACATTTTTTTTTTTTAGTGAAAACCTAAATACTCCACACGTAATAAATAAATTTTGAAACTATTCCTTCATTATATAATATTAATTTCTTTTTCATGTGCATTCAATGTTTCGTGGTCTTTTTCCTAACATTCCTATAACCCATAACTTAAGAATAATAGTCCGCATCGAGTGACAGTGAAAGAGTATAATTCAGACAAAGTTCTAGGTAAACTATTACAAAACTGTAAGTAGTGATAACATATATTATTATCGATTCGATTAAAGAAATTTATATTTTAAAAAAATGGCACAAGTGCAATTTAAAATTAAATTAAATCCCGATGATGGCCAAAAGCCCCAAAACGTCGAATTCACATGAAAAAAAAAAAACTAAAATTATACCACAAAGAATTAGTTTCGAAAAATTATTTATCAAGTGAGGAATATTTAGTTTTTCACTAAAAATTATAATAAATTTCATCTTTCAGGAATTATTCGATAAATTATTAAATGTTGGTGTGATTTATTTATATATTTGCTAGTTAAGGTTGCACGATATATCAGGCATCCTAAGGTACTCTTTTATTATACTCTCTACTTTATAAGAAGCATTTTTTTATTTAAATGTCTTAGCCATATTACACGAATCAGTAATATAATTTAATAAGAATAGAAATATATTATCATTACTGGCATTAAAATATGTTGTAACGTGTTATCACGGGTGTAAAATAATTTAAATCTAAAGTTGGAAGAAGAGATATGCATCAAGTTTTACAATATTATCTTGTGGTATTTTATTTGTATATAAAATCACTGCGGGAACGTTCCACCAGCGTTATATTTGCATTATATGTTCTTGTTCCGTACACAAGATAAGTACCCCGCCGGGTATATCTGATTAGCTGTGTAAGATCCGAAATTATGAGAAAAAAAATTAACGAAAAACTGATGAACTAATTACTAAAACAAAAAATAAATGACTTCTGTCAAGTCTAAAGGCTAACTTTATTCAGTTTGATCTCTGAAATTAATCGCGGAGAAAAAAAACACAAAAAATAGAAAATATAATACTTCTATATATTTATTTATTCTACGTCGTGATTGTAAAAAAAACCATGAGAAACAGATTACATCAAATAATACTTGCACAGGCATAATTAAACAGATAGTAATAACCTGTTATTAAAGTTCATTGACTCCCTAAAATACAAAATAACTTTCAAAATACGTTTTCACATTAATTCTGTTTTTCCACCTTTCAAAAATTATTTATTTAAAAATATAATTAAAATTTATATCTATGGCTTAGTTCTAAAAAGTCATTTTTGTGTTTTTACACAAAAACATTCGATTTAATAAATCTTTAATTATAAATTATCCTACTCTATTTCAAAGTAAAGTAATGCCAAAAAGGCCACGCCCACGGTAGGAATGTTAACGTTGAGGTTTTAATAAGAATGTCCGCCATTCTAATCCCCCCCCCAAAAAAAGCCTTTGTAAAAAACTGAATCAGAAAGCTACCATTGATTGGCTCGTATTCTTCCCCTACTCCTCTGCCACGCCCCCGAAAGGCCCATAAGGCTTCACTGGCTTCTCTTTTTCTGCCGACTTACTCCCTCCATTATAATCCTTCCTCCAAGAATAACAAACTAAAATAGGTCATATTATAGAGATTTAATCGTTAATTTATTAAATATTTTGAAACTAAATTAGAAACTTAACTTTAAAAAAAACAATAAAATTTAAAAAAATTTACCTTGGCCTTTTAGAACTAAGTCACAGATAATATAAACAATGGGTAGCACAATGTTAAGACCCTAATTCCAAGGATCCGGGTTTGAATCCGGCTGTGGCAGATAAATAGCAATACTTTCTTACAAAGTACTACACCGCAGACCCTTCATGGATTGTAGTGGTGGAGATTTAATTAAATTTTTTTAATAAAATTTAAAAAATAGTAACATTAATTTTCTACTTTTAGAGCTACTTTAACCAAACTTCTTGTATGATATTTCACAGGGTGGCTGAAAATTCAGTTCGATAGGTGGGACGAATTGAGGCCAAACAGTAGTATGAATATAGAAAATACACTATAAAATAATAAATTTAAATAACTATCGATAATATTAGTCATTTTGTCACATTATTATTAATATAAGCAATGATGTAATTCTTTTAACCGAACATAATTATACAAAAAAAAAAAGAAGAAAAAAAAGAAAAGAAAAACAAGTCGAGACCTCAAGGCTGTGAACGAATGAATAGGAAATGAGATGATTCATGCACTGTCATCTAAATACAGCGCAGTAAGTGCATACAGCAATTGCAATAAATTATTTACCAACTACGGAATCCTTTTTATTTTCTAGAATAATGCGGTGAAGCTGACATAAAGAGAATTCAAAGTATTTATTTCTTTTAATAAAAATCACTTTAAAATAAAAAATAAATTTTAAAAACAAACAAATTTCTGTGTTCCAGATTTGTTTTTTTAAGTAAATGACAATTGGATCGAATGAAGATAAAGGTCGCACTAGGTCATCCCGATCTCCTGCTAAATTTACCCCAAGTTAGTCCACCAATCACTGATGACATATTACCTATATAAACTAATAAAATATTTCGGTTTCGAATCATAATTAATTTAAGTTAAAGTAATTCGGGAGTCAAATTTTAGTATAGTTCTATTTTAAAGGTGTAAATTTGAAACTTTCTAACTCAACAGCTACAAGTAACTGATAATGATTATCTGCCACAGCCGGACTTGAACCTGAGTTCTTGGAGTTAGTAGTCCATTGCCTTAGCAATGAGCTACCCACTCCCACTCCTAATAGAATGATTAACTACCACAGCCGGACTTGAACCTGAGTTCTTGGAGTTAGTAGTCCATTGCCTTAGCAATGAGCTACCCACTCCCACTCCTAATAGAATGAGCTACCCTCTCCCACTCCTAAGTAAATACCTACCTTAAGTATGTATTTTCATTTTCGTACAACTTTTGATTTTTGAGCTAGGCTGTTCACGAACAGAACATTTTGCGATTTATACTCAAAGGTGACTACAAAACATGTACATACATCGAAAAATCTTGTTAGAATCTTTTATACTTACTACTTTACTCTTATTATGTTTTATATCTAGATCAGTTAAAGCACAATCATACAGCTTAAGAAGTAGAAATTATCACTGATGGTTACCCTTATACTGCCCTGTTACTATAGATATGTAAAATGATGAGTTTAGAAAAAAACTTTAAATAATTTGATAATAATTGATATCCTGGAAGATTATTACTACTCATTTGAATTATAATTAAATTTTCTACAAAAGGAAACTAAATTAAATATTAACTAAGATTTAAAATTATAAACCACATGTATATTTTGAATATACTCTGCAGGTTTCCATGGAAACCAATTTATCTTAATCTAACCGTATAAAGTATAACATAGATATAACTCACCACCCACCACTCAGTGAGTTATTGATCAGTGAAAATAAAAAATCTAATGGTTTCCCATAAGCAATAGGTTTGCGATAAACCTGGATTTCGTAAAATTCGGACTTTAATTTGTTTTATAAAAAAATTATTAAAACCTTTAATAAAAATAAATTATTATAAAGTTATTTATTGAATAAATAACTTTATAATAATTTATTTTTATTAAAACCTTTAATAAAAAAATGTTATTAGAAATTATTTTTGGTAGAAATAATGTTTCCAGACAGTCAAATCGTTATTTATTTTCCTGCTCTATTGCTTTCGGTAACGCCTTCTTAATTATATTTAATTTCTATTATTGTTAAAATTTACAACTGCTATTATAGTAATAAATCATTGGCTGTCACAAGAAGGAGAAGGGATCATTTTCTTTTTCTTTTTTTTTTTTTTGATGAATTAAAGGATTTTTTGGTTTATCGTTAGTCTGGTATTCACTAAATAATAACAGGAATTCATTAATGTAATAACAAGAAATTGTTACATACAGCAAATAAAATCAAATTATGTAATTCTTACCTTGCATTATATGATAAAGAGTAAACCCTCATTTTATTAAACTGAATTGTAAATTAAATACTGTTTTTATTTTTTTGTCTGGTTGGAGTTTGAACTTGTTATTAAATATGGATTTGGGCGTTCAAACAACAATCCCATTGACTGGCATTGAAAAGAGAAAAAACTAAAGTTTTTCAGGTTGTAATGAATTGTATTGGTATTTACTATGTAACAGAGATGGGCAAAAATTACCTATAGGTAATAGTTATTCATCAATGAACCATTGATAAATAAATATCGTATACACAGCAATTTTAACTATTAGTTTCATAGTTGTCCAACTCTGCTATGAACAAATATTGAAGTAAAAAAAAAAAAAAAAAATGAACACGGGAAGAAACGACTGACCACGTTGGGCAGTGTTCCCAGAATGCTTAGTCCAGAATATTGTAGGTTTGAAACCCATACTGAGTTGATTAATATTTATTCCACGGAGGCTCCAATATACGAATCCTGATATTTTCATTTTGGAGATGTATAGGATTTAGTGGAGTACTAAAGAAAATATATATACCTCATGTTTCGCAACAAAAAGAAATAATTAATAAATTTAAAAAAGTTAAAATAAATATAGATTGCTTGAAAGAAGTAGTATAATGGAGGGGGTAAACTGATAGGAAAAGTGATGCCGAAAATGTGAGCCTATGATGGACCAAGGACACAACAGAAGAGTACGAGCTAATCACGGCTGCCTTCTGTTTCAGTTTAGATTACAATCCTTATATTCTTATTGGCCTGAACGGAGACTAGCCTCTGTGGGCGTGTCTTTTTTGGCTTCACTTTTTCTTTGAAGGAGCGCAGGATTAAGCCACGCTCTCAACCCTTCCCCATCCCGCTAGAAGCACATGTTTGGTTAATAATTATGAGAGATAGTTGACCGTGGATGACGAACGAGGAGAAGATGGATGGGGGTGCGGTCAATGATAAACACAAATAAGTTGGATTAACCTATTTTATTGTGCCAACGTTTCGGCTAGAGTTTTTAGCCTTCTTCAGGGCTGTTAGCTGGAAAATCAAACGCCTAATGGCTAAAATCAAAACCTATTAGGGGTTTGATTTTCCAGCTAACAGCCCTGAAGAAGGCTAGAAACTCTACTCGAAACGTTGGCACAATAAAATAGGTTAATCCAACTTATTTGTGTTTATCATTGACCGCATCCTCAACCATCTTCTCCATGTTTGGTTAATATTTTACTTCTTGAAGTTAGGTCGTTATGATATAACAAGGGCATTTTGGTGACTAGTAGAGAAACTATACACTAGCTTATTTATGTTAGGAAGTTCTTTTGACACGTCTTGGGGATTCAACGGGGGTACAATAAGAAGTACGGCTATCAACTTGTGGTTTCGTAGGTTTAAAGCTTTAAATAAATTACTGAGCAGTTATATCTTCATAGATAGTTATATTTTTCAATAATAAAAACAAGTTACAAATGTTTATATAGCAATGTAAACAAAAAACTGTATGGGACATGTGCAAATTATGGATTGTTTAGTATTACCTACCATAATTTCTTTATCTGAATCAAATGTTTTAAATATTTGGAGTTCTTATAAAAATTATTATGTGTAAATATCTCAAAATTACTAAGAAAAACTTTTGAATATTTTTTGTTTTTTAAAATTAAAAAACAAAAAAAAAGGAAATTAATAATGTGGGATTAAATTGAATGATCTATAGAATAAGCAACTAATTAGGGAAATAAACAGGACAACCATTTATTAATTACATTTTCAAATTGAGTTCATAGAGTCAGTCTAAAACTTTACATAACACGTCTGTTTGGTGAAGTAACACAGTGTACAGTAAATTGTCCTGGAAATTTCGATAAAAAGTGTTGAAGTTGAGGCAGTCGGATTGCAGTTTAGCTACGTCCTTGGGTAACGTTGTTTCAGTCTAAAGTAGAGAGACCTCTAAATATCACTTCACCGATAGTCTAAGAGGCACGTGTGGGCTAAAAACAAAAAGAAACAAAAGTCACTTTTACTTTAATTTGATATTAATTTTTCACACAGATACAATAATAGTTCCCAGTTATGGGAAAAATCATATAGACAAACCGCATTTATTTCGAAAATATATAAAAAAAAAAATGCAGTTCATTCAAATCTACACATAAAAAACTGGCCCAGAGTTTAACTGAACTTGGAAAGGTTAAATCATATTTAAAATTATTAATTTTAACTAAAAAAAATATTGATTTCTAAATACTCTGAACCCACAGAAGCCTTGTCCAGGTTGTAATACGACGGGATTGGAAGTTTACTTTAATTTTTTGTCAACTTGTCCCTCATTGAACCCGATACGTGTCCACACTGAATAATATTAGCCCAAATTATTTGTATACAATTTTGGCAGTACCCACAGAATTAGATCTAATTTTTTTATTTGTATATATAACTCAAAACCGCATTGGATACCTGTCTTCTGAATATAATGTGTAGTTTTTGTCTGTTTGATAAAGGTGATTAATAACAGGCCTAGTATAATTTATATAAATGATGTTTAATTTATTTGCGTTGAGTGAAGTTATTTGTATATGCAAGAAATTTACTGTATTGGGTTTGTCTCCCCCCCCAAAAAAATATATATATATATTATTATCATTATTGAGTACGGGGTGGCGCATAGGGGGTGGCGCATAGGGTAAGGCACTGTAATAACTCCAAGGACTCAGATTTCAATCCGGCTGTGGTAAATAATAATTTATTCTGTTACTGTTACCGTTAGTTAACTCTGTGGGTTCTGGAGGCCTCCTGGGGTCCACCCAGCTTCATAAAGTAGGTAACAGTATTTGTGGAAAATCTTGTGGTTTAGTATGGTTTTGAAAAATATCACCTTCTAGTATGAGCGTTGTTCTAAAAAATACTTCCTTACAAAGTACTCCCTTCATAGGTTGTAGTAGTTCCGTTAGTTTTTTTAAATTATCATTTTTGTGGGGTAACAGTATTTGTATATATACTTGCTAACTATTTGTATGGGGCAGATATGGGCAAAAAATAGCTATAGTTAAAATTAATAGCTAAAATTTCCATGGATACGACCTTATTCATGAATGAATCATTGATAAATAAATATTGTATCAATGGTAATTTTAGCTATTAGTTTCAACAATAGCTGATTTTTGCCATACTCAGGCACAGGGGTTGTCAAAAACACAAATAAATATATTATTATAACTTAATTTCTTGAAGATAAAATCAGGTTTTTAAATATGTAATTTGCGACTGTTGCATGACAGGCAAAGTTAATCACCCAAGTGTAGAATTGAGCAAATAAAAATAGCCAAAATCTGAATTCGATTGGTACAAAAAAAAAATTAATAAAATTGATCGAGGTTTTAAAATGTGGAAGGACATCTCCGTAACGGGCCTATTCAATTCTAAATAATGAAATATTTTTTTTTTTTTTAACTTTTTGGTTATGTAAATTATATATTTTTTTATTTGGAAATTTGAAGTAGTACATTTTTGAGACATGAGTGTACCATAGACATAAACTGTTTCTTTACCGAAAAATTTAAAAACAGAAAACTTAAAAGTATGCAATGGGCTTGTAATAACTCTAAAAACACATATAATTAACAGTAAAAAAAAAAATACAATGATACATATTATTTTTACGTCGCAGTCTATGGATATTAGATTCTTTTACATAGTCTTTCGCTGAGAACACGAATATAAAAAAACCACGACGACTGATAAACCACGTTCGCCAAAGAGATAAGAAAGCGGCGAGACGGTAAGCAATAAAAAGGAACCAGTTCCAGGAGAATAACAGCTACGTGACATTAAACAACGCTAGGAACGGTGACAGCTCAATGTACCCCTAAGAGAATATATTCAGAGTTATATGGCAGTGACACGGATCTCAATTAAATAGTTATTTTATTGTTAAATGTGTCAATAAAATATTAAGATTCAACAGATTTTAAGGTATTGCAACACTTAAGATTACTTAATACTAAATACAAAAAATCATGTACTAAGAGGAAATTGATAAGACAGTATGTCCATCTGTAAATTAAAAATTGCATCAGATTCATAACTGCTATAGGTCTTCTAGAATTTTTTACAAGTCATGTTAACTTATGAGTTTTTCGAGCTAAATAGACAAGTTAAGGTCCTAAATCGACGAGATATAGGTTGTTCATGAAATTCTTTGACTTAGCAAATTTAATATAAAATTCTGTTCTGAGTATAGGTTAATTTCGTTTATCTATGAATTTAGTTTTTTATGAGAAATTAAACAAACGTTATTTAATCTACAAAATTTCTATATCAAACAACGATCAGACGTTTTTCCAAGAAGGAGTAATATTGCCGTTGTTTGATCAAGGATCTCAGCAATGCCACGGGATTATCACGGGATCAGGGAGCGTCTTCACTAACAGGAAGAACTAGAAATAATACACACATGTATATATGGGTATGTCTATATAAATATAGTCTATATATATATATATAGATGTATATTTGTGTAAATATTTAAATCATATAGTCCTTAATTTATTATTATTGTGTGCAATCCTAATCAAATAAATTATACACCACTCTTGAGTTGCAAAGTAAACATAATCTATATTAATCACACGCGTATCTCTTCCATATGAAATTCTAATAAATACTTCTTACACTTTAAATTTACTTCACAAAAACGTTTACAACATTTATCATTCAATATATATGTACATGTGTACATAAAGGTCGTATCAAAACAAACCGCCCACGACTCAAGAGCAGCAGTTCCCAAACTGAGTTGCCCCAAGCGTATAACAGGGTATCGCAAGCGATTATGAAAAAATAAATAAATAAAATAGCAAATATATAGCACATTTTAGCATTTACTATGCAGTGTTTTCTTTTTGTCTATTTGCCTAGATAATGAACCTATCTGAAGATTCTGAAGTATTTTTTTTGCCCAACAACAGTATCACAGATCATAAAAAGAATTGAAAAACTGGAAATCGTTCCTCCTTCCAGGATCATATTCTTTAGTATGGTTTTTAGATCCTTAACAATACGCATCATAGATTTTTGTAAATATTAAAGATGTTTTGATATGTAAACAAAACAACACGTCTTTCAAACAGCGAAATTTTATTTGTATCTCAAAAAAATATTGATTAAAATTTTATATAAAATTATACGAATCATTGACAAGAGTACCCTTTGTTTATCATAGACGTGAGTTGAGTTTTTTTTTATTACTTCGAGACTATATATCAGAGCAAATCTATAGTGCTGATATTGTTATATATATTGAATAGATAAATTAGACGATAAATATATCGTCATGAATAAATATATATTATGTATTGACTGACCTGTAGCTGACAGAAGGGCTGGGGTACCCTCGATATGATGAGCGCCATGGGATCTCCTTGAGGTCCTGAGACAGACTGATAACACGCTCCCTCCCTCCCCGTTCCGCGGTGGAGGGGGATCGCTCTCTCTCCCTCCTCCTTATCACCTGTCCTTGTAGATATATATTGCAGCGACCCGCACAACTGGGTCACTCCCGTGCCCCGTCTCTTCGTCTCTTTCTTCTTAGTTTCTTTGTCTGTCAGTTCGCACCTAGAGCAACACCAGAGTTCTGTTGCCAATGTCGACTTGATTAGGACTTACATAACTAAAAGTCACCCATCACCAAAACAGACATTTCGGGAGATTGATAGCAGACATTAGGACGGGGGAATACAAAGAGAGATAAATTTAATATAGTAAACACTCACTAAATCTAATGATTTTTTTTTTCATTCTTCAGTAGTTTAAAATGTACAAACTATTTATCTCGAAATTACGTACGACATGCATTAAGGTTTTCAACAAATATTTTTCAAAAACTAAAACAGGCCTTAAATATCCCTCCTAAATCATTATTCAATTGCCTAAAACCCATTAATAGCATTTAAACACTTTAAAACATACAAAACCGACTCTCCAGGTTAACCGGTGTCAAAAAAAAAAAAATAATCTTACTTTATATGTAATCTTCTCACTTCTTTATAGAGTTCTTTATTTTATATAATATAATACAAAGAATATTCTTTATTATTACTTCAAATATCCAACGACTCAGCTAAACTCGCCATCCTCCAAGACAATCTTAAATATAAATTCACAACCTCACATCCAGCAATTAAAAAGTTTTTGCAGGTTACTCTGCTCAGGGCAATAAAATTAGTCAATTAAATTTTAAAACTTTTAATTAATTATATAAAAAAATTTTGTGTGATAAATGAGTGGTAATAATTAAGGTAAACTGTAATTAAAAGTTTTCAAATGTAGTGGAAAAGTAACAATTAAACATTGGCCGAAATGTTGTACATTTAAAGTAATTATAAAGAATTTTTGAGACATAAATTGGATAAAAATTATTTTATTTAAACGAGAAAATTAATGGCAATCATCGTTTCAACATTAATATTATCTTAAAACACAAAGTCAGAGCTACAATTTTAATTGAAATATAAGGTTCTTTATAATATTTTTTCTTCCTTGATTGAGTACATATGCAGTTCCAGAATGGGATTTTCAAGATTCAGTTATCGGGTTCACCAATAAATATTGACAGACCCTGGTGGAAATCGAACCCACAACCTTTTGAACCAAGCTCTCTTCTTAAATATGGGGCCCTCACCCAAATGAGCTCAGCTATGACGTCTTCTAATAATGAGGTATTTTTCTTTTATGTTTAGATTAGACTCAGAGAAAAAGGTAGATTAAAAGGATTTAGGCCTTACAAATTTAATAATAAGTTCTAAATTAATGACCCCTAAACGTTAAAGAAATAGCATACGTATTATTTTATTATTTAAATAAAGATAATGTTAATGTGTGGTTCAAAATTGCCATTAATTTTCAATATACAATTATAATTGTCTTCCAACAAAATACGAATACAATAAGAAAATAAAGTGCTGAACAGAAATTAATTTGGTAAAATAAAACAAAATTACAGAATTTGTGACTACTATTATAAACTGAATAATCCTTTATTCACTTAAATTAAATAATATATAAAAAGAAATTCATATAAATTAAAAGTATATTAAATTAGTAACAATTTTATCCTCATAATAAATTAATATTTGTTCCCATCTATATATTGTTTTGTACTGTATTATAAATTGTTCCTAATATATGAGTTAAAATAATATTGGAATTGTTTCTTTCCATTATAGAGTGTATAGATTAACCGACTGTTCTGCTTAACTGGCGACTAGGTTGGATAAACAGGGTTCTACTATAATATTACTATAGTGTCTGAGGGAATTCAAATTGAAAATACTGAAGCTGACTGCCTTCCATTAGCTGATATAATTCAAAGCCTAAACAACAATCCCCCTCCCTCTCCCCCCCTAAAAAAATATTATAACTGCATTGTAGATAAAGTAAAACCGGAAAAGCAAAGCCAAATTTTAATTATAATATTTTGGTTATACATTTACTCAAAAATAAAATTTCAAAATTGAAATATAAAAGTAACAAAAAAAAAAATAAATTAATGAAATAAAATCTTTGAGTGAGAAAAAGAATTATTATTTTTGTTTAAAGCATTTAAGAATCAATGAGTATAAAAAACAACAAAATATACAAATAAAACATAAATTACAATTTGAATGGATTTAATGTATAAAATTGATGTATATAAATTTGATGTACATGCATCACACAGGCCAGAAGTATCATGAAAAAAAGCACTCCATTCTGCATCAAAAGAAATATAAACTATCGAAATGAAAGCTATAAATAATATTAATATTAAAATATGGTGAAAATGAACTCAAGATGAATTTTCATAGGAGAAAATGAGCGACAACTGAAATAGAAACCATTTAATACATCACAAAGTAGAACGAAAACAAATAAAATGCGTTCATAATGTGACAGTTACAGTTTTATTCAGTCTATCGAATGATGGAAGCGGTATGGCTCAGTGGTTAGGTACAGAGCCACTAACTCCAAGGACCTGGCTTCGAATCCGGCTGTGACAGATAATAATTCATTATGTTATTGTAACTATGAGTCAACCCTGTAGGGTCGGGAAATGGGTACTCTTAATTGGGAAAATATCTGGCGGTCGAGCATGATTGTGATTGAATAACCTCCATGCACAACCGTTGATATAGTATCAGTACTTCCTTACAAAGAACACCTGATTCTTCATTGGTCATACTTTTTTTTTTTTTAAATGTTAATGAGTAAAAATTATTCAATTACCTATTGATTTAGTCTATATCTTTTATGTTTATTTATTTTATATTAAATGATGACAAAGATAGAGTTGCATTACTCATAAAGTTGGCTTTTGTAAAAACTAGACCAAAATTTAGGATTCTGAACTAAATGAGTACATTTTTTTTCAATTGTTGATAGATATCCCAACCGCTACGAACATGAATAAAAAAATTACAGTTTTGGTTTTAATGTCTACCTATATTTAATATTTTTTTTATATTTCCCAATATTATATTACTTTAATATTATGTAACGTTATTTGTTAGCCGTCGAATTCTTCCACTCACCTAACCTGCTGATACCTTGTATCCGCCTCATACTCATTCTTTCACTTTTCTTCAATCTGAAAAATGAGTTTCCCTTTTTTTGTTCATTATTTTTCCTTTTTCTTACCTTTATTTTAACCTAATTTCCCTTATTTTCCGTCTATTAGTGCGTAATTTATTTTCGTATTTATTCTATTTCATACAATTTTTTAGTAATCCTTGTTTATTTATACTTTTTATTGTACTTCTCATTTTATTTTTTTTTACTTTACTTTGTTCGTTTTTATATACATTTTTACATATTTTACATCATTATTAGCCAAATAGTAGTTCACTTTTATTTTATGTTATCATTTTCTCCTACTTTGTTACATTATTTTAGTTGTTTCCATCTTTTTTTAGGCTTGACAAAACCCTGTAAATTGGAGCGAAACGTTGCCTAATGATAAATAGTTCATTTACTATTTGAGTTACCATGAACACACCCAGACTATCTTCCTTTTTTTATTTTAGAAATAAAGAAATATTTCAAGTTTATGGACGGGGCCTAGTTTCGAATGCAGAATCTTTACTCATCATCGTGTTGACAATGTCCCATTGCTGTCATGGATAAGAGTAACGAACAACAACGTGCAACTTCAAAACAACATTTCTAATCAAACTAAGCTCAACTTAAACGACGTTCAAGCGGAACCAGCCGAAAGAGCATTAATAATCCGACTACTACGATTTGTATTTGGGCCTGATTCCTGCTTCAATAATACATATTCACAAAATATTTACATAACTACTAATCACTATTTACTTAGTATATTTATATATTTTTTCAATATACTTCATCAATTAATAATAGCTTCCATCTAAATTATATTTAAGTTGCAATGTCCATACAAGACTGAAAAGAAAGGAAACAGCTCGTCGATTCCGACTATTACGACATTTACTAGACAAACGGTCTAAACTTTCAGTCCATTACAAAAGACTGATCTACATGACTAATATAAGGCCTATCTGGGCATACGGAGTTGAGCTATGGGGCTCCACTAAACCATCAAAGTCCTCCCGAATCCAAACCTTACAATCCAAAATCCTTCGTAAAATCCTTAATGCTCCTTACTTTGTCACAAATCAAGTAAGGAGGCATCCATTACAATCCTAATGGATGACCTCAATGTTTCATATGTTACCGATTTGGCCAGAACCAAATACCAACCCTATCATGATAAACTTCCCACCCATCCAAATCCACTTGTTTCTACCCTGGCTTCTCCTTCATTTCCTAATAATCCCCCAAGGCGTCTGAAAAGAAGATGGCCTCGAGATCTTCTTCTGTAGTAACGTAATTAGAGTTCTATCAATGGGTTGATTCTCCACGTGATTCTATCATGTTATTTTATCACTAACAGCATATTTACTTGTTGTATATATTTTATACAGTTGTAAATAACAATAAATAAATTATAAAATAAAAAGTTTCAATGTGAAAGTTCAATACAAAAATATTATAAATTATTTATTATAATCAATTAACAGAATAAAAAAGGGTAATTTTCCGGCAATGAAATAAACAGGAGATAAAATACAAAAAAATATCTTATTTATTGCTATTACATATTTATTTGATTTACATAGAAACACATTAATTAAATTTGATGTAATATCAAAATGGAGTGATACAGGCATGTAGGGAAACTACCCATTGGTAGCATTCTAATCATATATTTACACTAGAAGGTCTCGACACCATCTTCTTCTCAGGCGCCTCGAAGGATGGAAGAGGAAGCAAGGTTAGAAATTAGTGGGTTTGTGTGGTTAGGGGATTTATAATGGAAGGAATGATAACTGGTTCGGGCTAGATCGGTTACATATGAAACATTAAGGTCTTTATGGATGATATTATTTGTGAAAAAGAAAGGAACATTGAGAGAAGGATTTTGAAGTAGATACGAAAGGAATTCGAAGGTTTATTGAAGCCCAAAAGCTCAACTCCGTATGGCCAAATAGTCCCCCTGATTGTGATGTAGATCAGTCTTTTGTAATGGATTGAAAGTTTAGACCATTTGTTTAGTAATTGCTGTAATAGTCGAAATCGACGTGTAGTTTCCTCTCTTTTCAGTCTTGTCTGAGAATCCCAGGTTATTAGTTTGCCCAGACGTAGTCCAAGTTAGCCGATCTGTTCTACAGGGGTAGGAGCAACATTATTAAAGAAATCTGTAGAGTAGTCGGTAGGTTTACGACGAAGGGCAAAAGTGATTCGTTGGGATTTATTTTGATCCTCCAATTACGGCACCATGGAAAAAAATCAAACACTTCGTAGTGAAAAAATTTTTATAATTTTTTCTGTTATTTGGTCATTGCATATAAAATATCTGTTTTCTTTTTAAGAAATTCAAAGTGAGATTAGTGGACTTTAGTTGTTCATTACGTTTATGATTAAAGATTATAATGAGTCGTTATTAATTCTCTCTTTGTCGATAATATTAACTATCATTCAAATTGATTGCACATTGTTGAGTACGTCATCAAATATGACCATGGAAAAATGCGATTTGCAAGCATTTTGTTTTTATGAGTTTAAACTTGGACATTTAGCTGGTTGAAAGATTTTCATTACGTTCTAAGAAAGGTGTTACGACTATTCACTAGTAATTTGAAAACTGTCTGGACAACAGTCTAACAAAATTTTCATCTACTCCGTTGCAGATTACTGGTTTTGAAAAAAAAAGAGAGAAAAAGTAAGCTGACAAACAACTGGACTAAAAGCTAAAAATCAAGAAATCATTTTTAATTGAAATTTGAATTTGAATAACAAGTGAAGTGTAGTATTCCGAAAGGATTCTATAAAAATCTCCAATTTGGATTTATTCCGACGATATCACTCACTTTGTCACTTTATGTAAGGAAACTAATGAAGTGACTAAGTGAGTGATATCATCGGTACAAATCAATGTGAATGAAAAATCGTTATTCTTGCCTCAATAATATATATTCAAACAATATTTACATAATTCGCTTTTTACCTAGAAATTTATTTACTTGCTTATGTATTATTTATTTATACTTCTCTCTGTACATTTGACATTATTTTATACTTTGTTAATTATTATACATTGATAATTTTTAACCATACCATAGTTTATATTTATTTCATGTTATTTTATTCTCTTATTTAATTTTAGTAGTATTATTATTTTTATATTTTTAAGCTCTGATAAAAACCCTGCAACGTGGGGGAAACATAATAAATATAGTAGCTCATAATAAATAGTTTATTTTCTATTTGAGTTGTTATGATCGCACCCAGATCTTCTTTTTCTTTTTTAGCAATTATTAAAAATTTATCATTGTATCTCAGAAACTGAAACTGTTATCATCTATACACGATCTAAATATAATTTATTAAACCTAAATCACTTACATGCGAATAAACGAAAAATTCAGATCCTAAAGAAGCCACTAAACCAGGTCTTTATATAAGTAGGTATTAAGGAAAGAATATCTAATAATATCCAGACACATCTTAACCAGCCTAAATTCCTTCCCGAAGGTGATGTAACCCAGACTGACCACTTGAAATGGTCTAGAGCACTTCCTATTAGCAGATAACAGAACTAGTTGTGAGAGGTTAATGGATGGTCGAAGAGGCTCTTGTACATCCAGATCTGGAGGAATCGGAAGAATGTGGTATCTTAGTGTTCTTACGTCAGTTTACACCGAGAGGAGGAGTTATAATCACTTGATAATCGAAGTATCGATGTTCGATGAATTTGATTTATTAACTTAGAGTGATTGAGAGGGAATAATAGAAAATAGTTAATTGATAACAATGGAATTAGACAGTAGCAAATTGATAACAATGAAAGATATTTTCTTACCTATATAATATTAGATTTAATCTTTCATTGTTATCAATCTTTTTTTCCCTACACCGCAGGATCATAACTCTTCCGCCAAAAGGATTCAACAGTTCGAACAGGCCGATGCCTTAGCCAAAGAAGAATACCACATGGCCAAGTCTCACGCAGCCACTAATTTTACTGCGGCTAAAAGTCTCATCAATTCGTCCTTGCGAAGTAAACTGCAACAAATCTATCAGTAGCCTGCAGCAGCAAACCAATCGGCTGCCCTCACCAGTCCAGTGATCGCATACCAACTGACCTTCCCCGCCACGAGTCAGTGGCTGCTTTTAGAGCTATAACTGGTCACAATTACATGGGTGCACATCTTCATAGAATTGGAGTAAGAGATAACTTTCGGTCCTAGTTTTGATTTGAGTTAGATATGATAGCTAACTACCTACATGACTCTCTTCGCCTCAATGACATAAGGAGGGGTTTCATTGACGATGAGACCAAATGGTCCAAGTTTGCAACGCATTATTGGCCTACCAGAAATCTTATAGCAGAAGATGCATGACCCTGCAGTGTAGGAAAAAAAAATTGATAACAATGAAAGATGATATATAATATTATATAGGTAAGAAGATATTATTCATCTTTCATTGTTATCAGTCAAATATTTTTTATTATTCAATTATGTACACTTCCAAATTGGTTAGTTTATTATTTCTTTTAAATTTTATATTTCTCTGAATGATGGTAGTTACCTCTTTTTGTTTTATAGTCCTGATGAAGAACTGAAACTCAGGTCGAAATGTCGGGACGAATGAATATTATTTTGTTTATTTGTGTTTTTTCTGACCACACCCCCCACCTCTCCCTCCCCCCTGACCATTTTCTCCAAATATTAATCTATGATCAACTATCTAAACTCCATCCAGATAAATGGTTTGCCATAAAATATTATTACATTTTAAATTATTACCTAATGAATAGCTGAATGCTGTGGGTGTTGATGACGTCTTAGTCGTGGAGTTCAAGATCTGAAGAGCCCATCTTTACTTCGCTCTGCATAGAGGACTATGGTCGAAGTCCATCCTCTTTCCGCTGCCAGTTCCGTGTCCCAAGTCCTTCCTCTAGCTCGGTCTACCTTCTTCTGTTGTGTTTTTGCTGCCAAGTCCTCCCCTCTCTCACTGGATCGTAGGAGCGTCATCCTTTTGGAATCTTATTTCTCATTGGCTACCATTAGCTACGCCCACGAACAGATTAATAAAATTTACATTCCGTTCTTAACCTTTTTATTCAACGCTAAATTGTTATGAAATTAATAATAATAATGATTTTATAGACTTATTAATTCAGTCAACTGAAAAGCTCAGATATTGGTTATGTAATATTGAAATCTAACCAGTTAATAATTATAGTTAACTATGCATTAATCAGATCGAAGAAACAGAAAAACACACTCCGCATGCGCCCAGCAGGTCAAAAGTCGTAACAACGGGACTTTTATTTATCCGTTTTTTTATTATTCTCCATTACCTTCTTCGACTTTATTTAATAAATATAATTTTCTAAAATATACCTTTCCAAGGCTATCCAACGGTATATAATACGTCTATATTAATTTATTTAATTGTTTATGGGGCAATCCCCGTATAAATTGGGATGGCCTCTAAAATACATACTAAAATAATATAAAAGAAACAAAAACTATACATCCCATTGTGAATAAAGGTATCCATTTCTAAGTAGAAGGTTTAGTGTTAATATATAAAAAGAAGTTTAAGAGCCAATTGTGAGGGTACAGAAAGAATTCTATAGAACTGATTTTGGTTAATATTGTTTAGTTTCGGCATTCTTGGCATTCGGTTTTGTTAATGTGCGGGGAAGTTTGCTAAAAAATGGAAACAATCCTCCAATGTCGTTCCATCACAAGCTGAACATAGTCCACACATCTGTGGGTCTAAAGTGTATTTGTGTGGACCGGCACTTAGTGTAATTGCATATTTACTGGAGAGTCGTAGTTGGGAAATTATTCTCAAGTAAGCTGTGGGACAGCTGATCTTTAGGTAGTTTTGAGGACCATCCGTTTCAATGAAGACCCTACCGTACCACGGGTTATAGGTCCATTCTCGTAACAACAAGATGTCTTTATCCTTGACAAAGTCCCTGTATCTATCCAAGATCTACCTCATTCTAATATTGATACTTACCGGGTCATTGACAAGTATCTGGTCAAACATTCCGAAGCTCTCGAATAGTATACCCAGTTATATTCTAATACGTCTATATTACAATTCTCACTTTTCGGACTTTTTTTTTTTGACACTGTACAAATCATTTTTCCTCTAATCTCTTTTTGTTAATTGTCATATACTTTCATAATTTATGTCTACTCATTTTTAATTACAAGTAAAAATGTCGGTCAATTATTTTTAAACAAACCAAATCACAGATTCTTAAGAGGGGCCATTTTCAAATTTGTCATTTAAGCCCTGTCAAACCATTTCAATGAGGATAAGACCTATAGTATAATATAATCAAAATTGTTATATAACTTGAAAATCGATGTCAAAAATGTAAAATCGATTGTATAAAGTGGCCCTTCTTTTTAGTAGATGTTATCGCTTTTTATAGCTTTTAAAAGCTCTAACATTCCAGGCCTTAAATACAAAATTTTCAGATTCGTACGACTATTCCTTTTAGAGCTAGCTGTTCACACACTGGCCATTTTGCGAGATTTGGTTTTGACTCAAGTTGTGATTTGCAAGCGCTGACTAGTATAGATGAAACTTGCATTTTTTTTTTCAAACGAGTCACCAAACTACCGAGCATATTCTGAGTTCTTTTCACATTGCCCATATAAAATATAATACCCGATATAATAGAACCCGATTTTTGGTTGTATCAAAAAAAGAATACTTACGAAAAAGTCTAAATGGAGTAAATTGCATGCTTTAACATCAGTAAAGCATTAATTATTAATAACAATAATAAAGGTTTAGCGTACCTGAAGGTTCGATGCCGATACCACCTATTGTGCTCTACATACATCTGTCCACTGACGCTCCTCCAAAACCAAATCTACTAAATCAGTCTACGTTTCGGTCAACCCCTCGGACGTTTACCCGTCGGTTTAGTGTTTATTAACATTTAAGGAATTCGTTCTTAACAAAGTCCCACAACCTTATTAACCCACAACATGCATGCTTATCTTATTCGCCGCAATGCTACAACCTGAATTATATTTACAGGACTCAGTTTCTTCAATGCAGCGTTGTGTAACTTTCTAAAGTCTCCTGTTCTATCATCCTTTTTCGGTCAGAATATTTTACGTAGTATTATATTTTTAAAAAACCCTAATCATCCTATCGCCCTATCTCTCTATTACCGACCATGGGCAAAAGTCTTGAAAAACTCATTTTGAAACGCCTATACCCCATTTTGGATTCCAATTATATAATCCCTGATCACCAGTTTGGATTTCGAACACCCCACTCTACTATCCAGCAATGTCATCGTGTAGTGGACGTAATCTCGTCTTCTTTGGAGCGCGGAATGTACTGCGCGGGAGGCTTTTGATCGAGTCTGGCACCCGGGACTGCTTTACAAACTCCGTAAATTCCTACCTCCTACTTACTTTCTCATCATTCGTTCCTTTCTCTTTATAGATTTTTCCAAGTAAACCACAATGGTTCCTATTCATCCCTCTATTCTCAGTCCGCTGGTGTTCCTCAAGGTAGTATCATTGGTCCCATCCTCTACACCGTCTATACAGCTGACATTCCAACCAATCCTAACACTATCCTCAACACGCATGCCGATGACACATGTGTGCCCGATGTTAATAATAATCCATTAATTGTATCCCAAAATCTCCAACCCCATATCACAGCTCTCGAAGATTGGTGTCGTAATTGGAGGATTATGATAAATTCCAACAAATCCCAAATTGCAATTTTGGGTTTTTTAAAAAAGCAATGACATCAATATTGAAGGTATGGCAAAATCAGTGTGTAGTCGAGGGAAATAATGTAATTGTTAGATAAAAACAAAAAAAATTTCTGTAGGTTGTATCCTTGAGAATGGCTTGAGGGCCGAAACGTTGGAGAATTTTAAAGAATAAAAGTTGAGAGGAAAAGAAAGGATCGAAATTGTGTTAATTTGATAATAAAAAGTTTATTGTAGACAAAGGGTCGACCATTCCCTTTTATATACAGATAATAGTATTAATAATAGATATAATCAATAAGTATTATTTATTGACCAAATAGAAGGACTGGTTTGGAAGAGAAGAGATAACGGGATTTCAGAACTGCCCTGGCGAATAAGAGATAGGGGAATAATGTAAAATATAATTGGAGATTTGCTAGTAGGGAAGAAAATAACACTTTTTATTGCGCGGTATGTCAACACTCCTGAACACGCGTTGCATACATGAAAGGAAAAAAGGAAAAAAAAAAGATAAAATATTAAAGACAAATTACTATTATCGCATTATTATCATAGCGCGAGAGCACAAAAATATGAGATAATATTTTAAAAACGAAAAAATCATCTTCTGCACATTAAACGACGGAGTAGCTATAGTCCAAACTCTTCCAATATTCCAATATAATCCTGCAGAGGCGTAAAAGAACAAAATGTCGAAAACAACTGGCAAGGAAGGATTCATAGCAAAATTGTTGCAAGAAGACTTAAAAGATACATGCTTTCGTAACTCAGAAATCAATTCGATAAAAGCATTAAAATCTAAAATATAAAAATTAATATTTGTTTGTTCGCATTTAATGCGCAGTCATTATCCGATTATGAAATGAAATGAAAAATAGTTCATTATTCTAGGACTAGGTCCCTTTAGAACAATTACAAGGTGATTTAAATTTTACAATAACAGTGTGACCACATTTAATTATAACTTATATTAAAATTGTATATAAATACAGAGAAGAAAAAACTATATAAATACATAAAAAACAAAACAAAACGGTAGTTTCAAAATATCGGTACTATTATATTACTGGATTAGATTGGTGAAGAAATAGGTAGTTAAATAGAAGGGTTTTAAACGAGGGAAGGGTTGATACATAGAGTTCCAGTGATATGCAGCTTAGGTAAAAAATAATTTGTCAAACGCAGCAAGTGGAGGGAAGATGTCAGATAAACGGGACCTGATAGTACGATATTGGATTGAGAATTTGAATTGCAGGTTTTATAGGATACTAGTCTAATTACTTGGAATAGTAATGAAACTAAGAAATACTGACATCGGAAGGATGGATAGAGCATCTTCAGCGGGATGTAATATTCGTTTATGTGCGTATCTCTGCTGATCCCGAAAATAAATCGTACTGAGCAATTCATAAGATGTTTAGTTTAGATTCGAGATTACCCGAGAGTCCACCATATACCAGGCGGCCATAGTCAAAGTGAGGGAAAACAACTAAGAGGGATTTAAGAGCTGACGGATTTTAAGTGGAAGGAGATAACGGATTCTATTCAATTGCATCAGGGTAGCTATGGTTCGACGGGAAATTGAGGTAATGTGAGGTTTCCAGGATAAAGTTTGATAGAAAGTGACACAATGATTTTTTACTGACGAATGGAAGGAGATAGGAGTAATAAATTCTTATTAATATTCATTAATAATGGACTCTTTCTTAAAAAAAAAAACTTACAACTCCTGGCAATATTTGTGAGAGTTTTTATAAAGTTCTGCTTATTTAAAGCAGTACAATGCAAGTATTACTAACTGAGATAATGTTTCTTTCTTCTACAATATATTTTACAAATGATTTATTTTTAGAAAATTTTATATTACTGTTAAAAATTATATAAACTAAAATATGTTTCATTTATATTTGGGTAAAATATATATTATTTTTTCAACTAAATAAAATACAAAAAGTATAGATTTCCTCATATCTAGTCTCCTTAATATACACTATGTGAAAATTTCACTTTTTTCTTTGTTGAACGTACTTCAATATTCTTTGTTGTTTTTTTTTTGTTTTTTTTAAAAACGTGAATCATATTTAACAATTACATTATATTAATAACAACTAAATATCTCTTTTGTGCAAGACAAATAGCAAAATAAATTAATGAATTACTAACAATGAGATAATTGAACACAGACTATCTCTCCTCCTTAACTGGAATGTCGATACTCATACAAAGTGCATTGTCCATACAAGTAATGGGTTGTTCTGTACACATGCACTGCTTATATTTATTGCATGTCGGAAATAATTATTAACGCATGCATTAGGAATAAATGATATTTACAGTCAGTTCAACAATAGCCTTTAAAGTACTTGCTGTGTGACCTGGGTAATATGATCCATTATTTGTTGTTAGTTTTCACAATTATCGAATAAAAAAATAAAATCAACATATTTTGGTTAATTTATATATTAGTTTATTAATAACGATTTAATTGTTATTAATTAATGGTGTTATTAATTCTCTAATAAAATCAAATGAAACTATTTTTTTCGAAAAAATAAACGATTTAAGGAGGACAGGAGCTGAATTTTTGGGAGGGTAAAATTAGCATAAGTCACATAATGAACGAAAGAGGTTACGTCTTACAAACGCTATAGAAAATTGTGACTTACACTGTATCCTCCTGTAATTAATTACGGAAAATTTATGTTTTCGTAAATAAAAAAATAAAACTTGTTTAACCCTGAGAGAACTCACGCATCAAACATGTTTCCTTCTTTTTAATTCATTTGAAATATAATTAAATGATGGCCATATAATACTTATTCCTATACACAACATAATATCATCAAGTGTTTTTCTTTGTTTTTTTTTTATGACCTCTTTCCTAGTCATTTCTGACAGTTATCTACAGGGTACCACCCTATTCTAGCAATTGGTGTGGGGTTATGTTTTCATTTCGTGGTACCACTACAGAAATAAAAGTCGACCCCCCCAGGCCCGATTCCAATCTGCGCCGCTGCAGTTGTAGTCCTCAATAGTCTACTCTACATAACTGATAAAGCTGCATATGATTATGAAGTATGCAGCTTTATCAGTTAGAGATCAGAGATATATAGTGATCTATCTTTAAATAACACTTAACGAAATAAGTAATTACGTTAACTCACTGTAAAATATTACCTAAGTTTTACTGTTAAGATTTATTTATCCTTAAACTTATATTAACCTTGAATTGGACTCGTTAAGACCTCATACAGGCAGTACACGGATGTTTTAGGCGGGCTAAGAATTTTTTATGGGAATCTGCGAGTTACGATATTTTGGAACATGAAAATTGCCCGTAGAAAATACCTACATTTAATTTACCCTATTTGAGGCTCCTCGGGCAAAATTTTTAAAAAAACTAATATTATAAAAAAAAAAATTAAAAACCAATTATTTTCACAATATTTATTGGTTACGATACCATAGTAAGTTACACGATGGAGTTAAAATTTCATTCATAATAGCCAAGTTCCAACGTAAAAAGATTCTATGTTTTGCAGTGAACTTATTTAAACAAATCTCAATCCAATAGTACTCAGGGAGTATTAAAGTATACTATGAACAGTACTGGCTAAATGCAAGAGATAGATCAGTCTAATACCCTTTTTTCATAGATTAGTATTATTAAATAATTGTTTTAAGATTAGGCATGAGAAAGAACGAAAAACATAAGTATAGACTAGAGGGTTTTGGTGGTTAAGGAGTTTATAAAGGATTGATATCTGATTCGGGCTAAATCGGTTACATGTGAAAGATTAAGGTCTTTATGAGTGATTTTATTTGTGACAAAGTTTGGAGCATTGAAGATTTTGGATACGAAAGGAATTCGAAGGTTTAGTAGAAACCCAAAAATAAACTACGTATGTCCAGATAGGCTTTATTATTGTCATGTAGATCAGTCTTTTGTAATGGATTGAAAGTTTAGACCATTTGTTTAGTAATTGCTAATTGAAATTGACGTGTAGTTACCTCTCTTTTCAGTCTTGTCTGAAAATCCCAGGTTATTAGTTTGTCCAGATGTAGTCCAAGTTAGCCGATCTGTTCTGTAGGGGTAGGAGCAACTGTATTAAAGTAAACTGTATGGTAGCCGGTAGGTTTACGGCGAAGGGCAAAAGTGATTTGATGGGGTTTAATTTGATTCTCCAATTTTGACACCATTCTTTGATAAAAAAAAAAATAACAATAAAAAACACGGCGTTTCACGTAAATGGTTATTGGTTACCATATCGAAATCCTTAAAACCCAATTTGTACCATGTAGCGTGTTAGAACTTATTCCTTCTTCTCTTTTTTGACATTTTGCTTTCGCCAATACTTAACTGGTGCCGAAACCCGGGACTTTAAATACCTGAGTAATATTTACTTTAAAGAAGATTTTTTTTATCATAGTTTTTTTTAATTTATTGTAAATAGTTTTCTTTATTGTTTTTGTTTTCTATGTTATTATATTTTATAGTATTAGTTTACGAGGATTGTTCGTAAACTGGTGGGGGAAGTTACGGTATGAGTCAGCTGTTATTTCGATGTCAGCTGACTGAGGGGATCAGCTGATCGAATGTATATAAGAGATGTACCGAATACAATAACGTCAGTATTTTACAACAGCTCAAGCGTGTTAGATCTTATTCCTTCTTCTATTTTTTGACATTTTGCTTTCGCCAATACTTAACTTATATATATATATGTATGTGTAAATAATTCAGCTATTGTCTATCATAGAAGTTGGTACTACGAATACATTCATATTGTTTATGCTCTATATTAGTGAGAATAATTTTTGTACACAGGTTTCCGTACTAGAATTAAGTGTCTCTATTTAATGCTGAGTTAAGCTCAGGAATGATTCAGTATGAAAGTTGATGCCCTCAAAAGAGAGGAATCAACATTAAGTTAAACCAAGTAGATATCCACGCTCCTTGCTTCCCGTTGTCTGATTTAATTGTACCCCGGTTAACGATTTCCTTTATAGCCCCATCAACCACTCTCTTATCTGGCTATTTATTGTTTCCTTTGTTCCCCTTCAATTCCTCTTTCTTGTTCCCGCGATTAGTCTCTGTCTGAGGAAACGAAGGATCAGATAACGTGGAATGGTATCCAATGGGCTGGAAGACAAGTGGCTCCATAGTTTCTAGTTATTAGCCATTAATAAACAACATAACTAAAAGATGATAAGCGTTGAAAAGAGACAATCGACCAATATGTGGGTAGAGACTATATTTTAGACATAGTTTTGTGGATTTAGGTTCTAACTGGGCTTAATACAACTAGGGTTATCATAAGTCTAAGATTCAACCGGACACTAAGCCGATGGGATAATAAAACTGTCATTGATTCTCGACAAAAAAAAAAAAAAAATACAAAAAAATATGTTATGTATTGATCGACAGAAATAAAAAAAAAAACAACACATAAATTCAAGATTCTATATGTCAATCTATATCCCTAGAATCCTTTTTTAAGATTTCCAAGACTAAACCATCAAATTCCTCCTGAATCCAATCCTTACAGTCCAAAATCCTTAATGCTCCTTACTTTGTCACAAAACAAGTCATCCAATCAGGACCTCAATGTTCCATATGTTGCCGATTTGGCCAGAACCTGATACCGTTCCTTCCATAATAAACTTCTCAACCACCCAAATCTACTTGTTTCTAAACTGGCTTCTCCTTCATTACCTAATAATCCTCCTAGGTGTCTGAAAAGAAGATGGCCTCGAGATCTCCTCTAGAAATGTTATTGGAGTTCTATCAGTGGGTAGATTCTCCACATGTTTGTATAATGTCACTATGTCACCTACAGCAAATTTACTTGTTGTATATATGTGTATACAGTTGTAACTGTATACAGTAAATAACAATAAATAAATTATTAAAAAAAAAAAGTAAAAAGATTTCCAAGATGAGTTCTGGTAGATTAACAATCGTTAAAAATTTTTAGAAATAAAATAATAACAATATAAACAACAGAGTTCACTGTTTACCACTCAATGTCTCACTCAGTTAGTGTTAGTGTAAATGAGACCAAACCCGAATATATTAGATCAGTCTTGACGCAATCCTCCCACCCACGCCTCGGAAGTTTACCCTTCGATTTAGTGTTGTAGGGATCTGATCTTATTACCTTTCACGCCCATCTTATTCGCCACAGTTCCCTTAGTTCGGTGTTATGTAGCCCTCTAAAATTTCTGATTGACTCGAACTTTTTCGGTCCGAATATTTTATATAACGTTTTATTTTTCAATACGAGCTGTTCTATCGTTGTTTTTTTTTTTTTTAGTTACCGTTGAAGCTAAATACTTAAGCCTCTTAATTTTTCTCCCGTTTCTGATGCTACCCATGTATGTATTTTGTTAATATTTATTTGGAGACCTAGTTCCTTATAGTATTTTATCAATGCGGATGTATTTAGTTTTATAGAGTCTTCATCTACACCTTATAATCATCAGCATATCCATGTGCGGGTATTTTAATACCTAAAACCTGAAGAAATCGTATAGAATTTTAAAATAATGATTGGAGAAGACTATCGGGGGGAGGGAGGGGGGGGTGCGTTCAGAAAAAGAAGCAACAAAAAAATTACTAGAGGTCGAAACGTCGGTATAAATAAATATTTTTTTGTTATTTTATGTTGTTCTTTGCTGACCGCACCCCCGATCATCTTCTCCAATCAGTAATCTACGGTCAAATATCTACACCTCATTAAGAATTTTGAAATAAATAAAACCACTGGATTAATTTTTCATGCTTTGTTATGAAGATTTTACAGTTTGTTTGAGACTTAAGTTATCTGAGTTTTAATTCTCAAATATCTGCAGATTTGTACAAGAAATCGTTGTTTAAAAAATTATAAAACGGCAGGAGGGGGACTGAAAGTTGAAATTCTCTTGAGGTAGTACCTCAACACTAAACCAATGCAAACACAAAGTTTGAACAGGATCTTTGAATCGAGGACTGGTCAACAGTACCCTAATGGAAATCTCTGGAATCACTGACTGAAGAATTCCTAAAATAAGTGGTAATTCTCTGTTATATAAAACTACAAAGTTACGTCAGAATATGGAGTTATGGTTGTGAATCACGGTTTCTCAGCTCTCCGATTCAAATTCTTTGGTCGTAATAT
>NW_027110122.1:91012-91795 GCF_000696795.3 Halyomorpha halys | reverse complement strand
TATATAAAGTTGATATAAACACTAAATTGACTTATGAGAGAGGTGCTAGGAGTTGAAAGAGGAACATGTGATTGACTGATCGCTTTGCAGCAATGTCATCGACCCAAGACAATAACAGAGCTCAGCTACTGTAAGGAAACTATTGTCTAAATTGTCGTCTACATCTTTTGTTTTAGCTCTCTTATATTATATTGTTAATATTTAAACCGTAATCATATTATAAATAAAATATTAAATTATTTCTCTAATGAATAGATATTCTATACTTTCATATTTGAACATCTATAAAAATATAAACTTTAGATGAAATTAAAAACTATCACCATATCTGCTCTTCAAAGAGCGTATTCTTATGTTGTTGAGGAACTCTATCATACATCGTACTTGAAATAAGAGAAATATTAGATCATGTAAGATTTTTTTAATAATTTATTTATTGTTATTTACAACTGTATACACATATATACAAGTAAATTTGCTGTAGGAGACATAGTGACATGATACAAACATGTGGAGAATCTACCCACAGATAGAACTCCAATAACATTTCTAGAGGAGAAGATCTGGAGGCCATCTTCTTTTCAGACACCTAGCAGGATTATTGGGTAATGAAGGAGAAGCCAGGTTAGAAACGAGTGGATTTGGGTGGTTGAGAAGTTTATTATGGAAGGAATAGTATCTGGTTCTAGCCAAATAGGCAACATATGGAACATTGAGGTCCTGATGGATGACTTGATTTGTGACAAAGTAAGGAGCATTAAGGATTTTACGAAGGATTTTGGA
>NW_027110122.1:85387-90962 GCF_000696795.3 Halyomorpha halys | reverse complement strand
TTTTACGAAGGATTTTGGACTGTAAGGATTGGATTCTGGAGGAATTTGATGGTTTAGTGGAGCCCCAAAGCTCAACTCCGTATGTCCAGATAGGTTGTATGATTTAAAAATTAAAAAAAAAAAACTACATTCCATCAAACTGTTACAAGTAATCAACGTTTTTTTTCCAATGTCTAAAGAAACTGCATTAAAGATACTTGTGTAATATGTTTCAAAAAACATGAAAAAACAAATTATCTATACTCTGTTATAAATCTGACCTTTAACTTTAATGGTATTCAGTATTACGCCATAATCGATAATCAATAATTAGCCAATTGATGTAATATAAACCACTACTGTCACGACAGTGCTCATCTTTCTTACAAAACTCAGAGCAAATGTTTCTTAATATACCTTAACTCAACCTTCACTGGCTTTAGGAATGGTGACAAGAGTACAAAAGAGATGTTGGAATCTCTGGATCTGTATTAGGAGAGACTGAGGAATGGAAGTCAATAGGGTAACTGTGGTAATTATGAAAAATGTTTGATTCTAAAACCATGTACCTCCCTCCGTAATCACTAACTAGAGCTCAATATTATCATATTTGTTTTGATTTTAGCGAGGTAATGGTTTTTTCCATTGTTTGTTCTTAGTAAATACACAGCACTCTTCGCATGTTTCACTACTGGCGTCCTGATATGTACAGAAACTGGTAGGCCCAGTATTTTATAGTTGTTTATTAACAAATTTCATTCTTTTTTCTTGTAGGATAAAACTATTTTTTATGTGCTATAGATTTTTTAATAGATAAACTATAAATCCAATAAAGAAACTAAAATGGCTAGATATAGGGCCATTCGTAGCCGAGTGAGTTAAAGCTTCAACTTAAGCTCGTGACTGCAGCGGCGCCGTTTCGAATCCGGCCTAGGCGGCAGAATTTTATTTCTCTATCGGTCCTACGATAGGAAAACTTGAATCCTAACCATGGCTTGAGTAGGGTATTAAATCTTAAAAAAAAGTTTGGACTATATATAAGGGTTCCATGACAAACGGTAATATTAGTATTAGGAAATCTGAAGCTACAAGCATAGAACATACTGTAGGTTTAACAAAGATATTTTTATTATCAGCTTTCATTACAGGATGATTACTTCATTAAAAAAAAAATCTATATTTCTTGTAGAACAGTCAGTCAACAATCACTGACATTACAAATTTCTATTACTCTGGGGTCGGTGTAATACTGATAAAAAAAACTTTCGTGTCACTCACAAAATGTTTAGTTTTAGAGCAATATTAAGTGATTAGTAAGTAGATAAGTATGAGTATAAGTGTAACTAACAAGGGCTTAAAAAAAAGAAAAGAAAAAAAAGGAGTTTTAAAAAAAATATATATAATTTTTCCCTTCTAGGTGATACTTGTTATGCAAATCTCACTTACTCTTAAAAGTGGAAGGAACTTGTTCCTTATTATCCTAGTATAAATATATAAATTTTAATTATTTATGGTTGGATTTAAACATTATTTTTTGTTTGTATATAGTTTTATTTCATTGGTAGTATATTTTGATTTTGTGAGGGGTATTTAACTGGCCCAGGTAATAGTATTTGCGGATGACATTGTCTGTATAGCAGATAGTAAAGAGAACCTACAACAATATGTAACCGAATGGGAAGCTGAGCTGGAAAGAAAGGGAATGATCATCAATGCCAGTAAAAGCAAAATAATGCATATAGGCCGGGAACAGGAAAACATTGAAACACTTTGCAAAGGTGAACCAATAGAAATAATGGACGAGTACTCTTACTTAGGAATAGTGATTAGCAGGAAAGGAAAGACAGACCAAGAAATATCCAATAGGATAAAGAAGGTTAATGCAATATACTACCACCTCTGCAACACAGTTAGAGGGAAGAGGGAGGTAGAGAAGAATGTTAAGGTACATATCTTCAAGGCTGTATACCTAACTTCCTTTATGAAAGTGAAAGCTGGGTACCACTTGATAAGCACCTAAGCAGTGTCACTGCAATGGGAATGAGATACCTACGGAGAGTGGGAGGCCGAACTAGGAGGGATCGCATACGAAATATGAAGACACGACAGGATGTTGGAACTGTCTCAATAAAGGAAACCATTGAAAAGAGACAACTCAGATGGTTTGGACATCTCTGTCGGATGAGTGAAGACAGGGATAAAAGAAAATATTTTGAAGCCAGACTAACAGGAAAACAGCATAGAATGGAAGAGGTACATCTCCAGAGTGGGAGAGAAAAGAGGGAAACCTGGGATGCCATGAGGGTGCTGTCTCGGGATCGAGAGGCTTGGTTTGCTTGGACGGAGGCTCCTCCACGCTGAAAGGCACTAAGAAGGAAGAGGAAGAAGAAGTGTATTTAATTGTTTTGAAATTGGAGTGTATAAAAAAAAATTAATATTTTTCAACCAAACATTTGTATTAATATTTCTTTGATATAAAATACAATTAATACACAAAGTATAGTCCAGGGTTAACTACCATCATTAACCATCTACTAGCTAATTGTTCGATGGCACGCTGATACCATTCTTTGATATGGCTGTCAAAGAACTCTTGGACCGTAATTTCAACCTCCACAAAATTATCAATTTTTGTCCCTTGAAGCAAATGAGCTATGGATCGAAACAAGTAGTAATTCGATGGTGTGAGGTCAGGACTTAATAGTGGATGAGTTCGAACCCATGAAGTTCTTTGGTTCGACGGGAAGTGTAAGGATGAGCATTATCTTGATGGAATAGAACTCCTTTTCGGTTGACCAAAGCAGGATAACGATCTAATAATTTCGCGTACATCCTTTCTAATTTTTCGCAGTGAAGTTCAGAATTAATAGATCAACCATAAGGAACAAAGTCGTGATGAATAACACCTTCAAAATTAAAAAAAAAAAAATAAATAAAAAGCAAAGCATGGATTTTTTCAATTGCTCCCGTTTATTTATTTTTTTTATAAACCATATTATTATTTTTTAAGCAGAATTGTTCGTATCCGAAATCAGAAAAAAAAAATGTAAGCAGAAATAAAAATAGCAATACGCTACATTTCTCAAATTAACATGTTATAACATATAACATTTAATAATACAAATAATTATAAAAGAAACGATAATAAACATATTATTACGGAATCAAAACTATAAACGCGCAACCTCACCATATACGGCACCCAAGATCATCCATCACCGTCCTGTTTCATTATACAAGCAGGGGTCAAATATTTGCGAGTCAAATAAGTTTAAAACCAGATTAGTTTCAAAGTAAGAAATGGTCATTTAAAACTACTGCTACTCACCGAATGTGTGGAAAGACTAATACATTACTGTAAATAAAAACCGACCCCCTGGCCGGATTCGAACCGGCGCCGCTGGAGTTCCGAGGTTGCAAAGACCCAAAAGGCCTCAACTCCCACAGCTACAGACGACCCTTAAGAAAAGTCTGATTTTGCTCAAACAGGCAAAAACTTGGGGATCGGTTAAGACATGGTCATGTATAGATTTTATTAAATTTTTACGACAACTTTCCTTTACCCCAGTAACAAACTAATTTCCTCGATACACTTATATTTTTAAAACGGATCGTTTTATAGATTTTATTTTCAAAAGACTTATCACTATCCATGAAATATTTGTAATAACAAACGCAATAGAAATGTTCAGAAAAAGAATAATTTTCAAGAAAAGAAATTTAAAAAAAAGAAAATCTGGGGTAGTATTACAACTATCTTGCTATACTGATCCAAATACCTAGCAGACTTATTTTTAATATATGTATACATGTATATATATATATATATGTATATATGTATAGAGATATATATATATATATTGTGAATTGACTTCTTTATTATTTATTGACCTGATTTGGTCTATGTGTTATTTGACAACCACACTGTTTATACACTTTTTTATAAAAAAAATATTAATCTTTTATTGTCGTCGTCGATTAGCTTAAAAAAAATTCCACGAACTTACTATTATTAAAGTAATGCTCATAGAAATGGATACCTACCTTACGAGCAAGAAAATGCAGTAAGTGCCCTTGGTATCCGGAGACAAACAACTGATTTCTCAATTTCTACAAATAATGTACACTGAATAGTACTATTAAAATACTGCAAGATATTTCGCTTTTAAGATTGGATTTACTCAATACAGCTGTCGAGTATAAAGTTGAGAGTCGAAAGCTCTTTTATCTGGAACGAGTTCAAAGATCTAAATTCCTTCATAATTTAACTCAATGCAGAGCATAAAGATTTTTAGAATGCCAATAAACATTGAAGCGTTTAACCTAAAGTTTCGAAACACGAATTTATTCTCCTTCCTCTGGGATACATTCGGTCTCAACCAAATATGTTTCTTCACCTTATTTTCACGTGTAAAACGATGAACGTCTACTTTAGTCGGGTCTACTTTAGCTATTCTGGAAGGACAAAAATTCTTAACATTTTTGGAATTCGGGGTTGAATACTTTTTTTCAGCTCTAGTGGTCAAAATAATAATAATATAAATTTTATCGGAGCGGAGTGGTACATGGTAAGATCCTGTGCAACGTACTCAAAGGACCCAGGTTGGAATCCGGCTGTGACAGATAATTCTTTTTTCTGTTGGTGTAGCTGTGAGTCAATCCTATAGTATCTGAAGCCATCCTGGATTCAACTCGAACCTCCTCCCCTTCGGTTCACAGTTGAACGTAAAATTGACCACTCTCTTCCGTTCCTGGTCCTCCGTATTATAAGAAATTGCGATTGTTAGTTATCGACTGATTGGTACACCAAATCTACCAACTCCGGCCGACTCCTTAATTTTTTCTTTCAACACCCCTATCATAAAAAAATTAATACAGCCAAAAACCTCATGGACCCTCAGTCCCATCAAACTAACAAACAACGTCTTAAAAATACTACTTACCAGCAACTTTCCACTTAACGTCACACAGAAACTTTTAGACTCATATAATACGAGCAACTCTACTAAAACTTTACCTCTTTCAGTAAATACTTCTTAACTTACCACTGGGTTACTGTCGTACAGATCTCTCTCGTATATCCCCATCCTCTCTGACAATACACAGAAGTTATTACAATCTACCATCTCCAACTTACGTTTAGGTCTAAAATCCTATAATAAGCTTCTCATCTTTTTAGCAACTTAAAAGACCCCAAAGGTCTTCCATACTGCTCCAATATAGTTTGCTACATCCCTCGTCACATCTCTAACTGTAACTCAGCTTATATGGAATGTCCAAAAACTACCTAAAACCCCGAATATCGCATCCAAAAATTCCCATAACTAACTAACTTCCAAACTCTCGAAACATACTTTGACTTTAAACCATACTTTTGACATTGACAGAGCCTCCACCCCTGCTTTGTCCCCAACTACCAAAAATGCCTAATAATCCTAATTGGCAAGATCTCCAATGTACGATACATACACCAATTTAATGTCCACGACACCTCTAAATATTATCTTCTACTCATTATTATTACTACTTGTCACAGTTTTACTACCTACTACTTTTTTTTCATCATTCCTACACTTATTCGTAATATATATATATA
>NW_027110122.1:75661-79912 GCF_000696795.3 Halyomorpha halys | reverse complement strand
TATACAAATAATTGACAGTATAACTTCAAATAACGAAGGAGATAGTCAGGAATGCGGTCAAAAAAGAACAAATATAGTTAGCAACTATTTATTTTCCCACGTTTCGCACCACTTTGTAGAGCTTCATCAGAGTTCTTCAAGTTGATAGCGATAGGGACTTTTAATTAAATAAGTAACATAACTAAAAATAAATATTTCTACTTTTTAAATAAATCAAATGGTATCCATGTTAAGTCATAACACTCTTTATTATATCAACAGTCTAACGTTTCGGCCAATTCAGCCGTCCTCACGGACAATCTAACAATTAACAGCTTATTATACAATCATTTGTATCAATTTTAAGAACAACATTATTATTAATAATTTAACATACCTTAAATATAAATTTACATTTCACATCGAAATTTAAAAAAATTGTACAGGCTATTCTGCCTAGGTCATTAATTACAAGTCAAATTACCCTATGAAAAAGTCTATTAATAGGGAACATATAATTTATTAATAAGCTTATATATAGTTACCTATTTTGTCACAACTTCATTAATTTTTAAAACTTTAAATTTAGATTAACTTACACTATCAACTATCATATAAACAAACTACTTATAACCTTCTATACACTCAGGTCAGGCTTGTTATTACTTTATTTCAAATTGCATTTTTGTCTAAATTTTTATTTATTCCATTATTAAAATTAATTGTAAATAGTAAAATAAAATTTTACCCATATTTCTCGTAAATTTATTTTGCTTAAAATCTCTGCATAATGTTGGTTCAAATTCCTTGTATCTGTTCTAAAATTTACTGTATAGTTGTTGATGTTCTCTGATATATAAATTGTCTCAAGTATTTTTCTAGTGAACATAATGTTCATATAATCATCTTTCTTTTATCTATATTTTTTATTTACAGGTTGCCAAAAAGATGTTATAAAGGTAAAATATGTTTTCAGCATTATTAGTTTACGTCCTACAGTGGATGAAGGGAAAACATTCAGAGCGTGTTTCTTGGTAAATTTTTAAAATATAAATAATGTTGATGAAAACATCTCATAAAATATTCTATTAGGTATAGAAAAAAAAAAACGAAATGGAAGAACCTTCTAGATTATACAGGTAGTAGGCCTCCACTGTAGACCATAAAACTTTTGAGTGTCGGCCTTTGTCAGAAAACGATAGACGTTCGTTATCGCGCGGCGGTTTGGGCGATCCCCTGCGACAGTCGGTATTTGACTCTTATCTTTAAGGTCTTCACAGTCGTCTCGCTGCGCAGTCGTCTATGACTCGTCAGATTTGTTCAAGTGGACACTAAAATATTTTATATCATTGTCTAGAACCATGATATTCCTTGTTTGCTTAAGGATTTTTTTTATTTATTCAAGGACAATGTCTGTTCTCACAAGGATCATTTCTACAACTATTTAGTTTACAGCATATGTAGTACGAACAAAACATTGTAATTTATATTTAAATCACTATGCTGTATACGAGTTTCTTTATTTTAATACAAAAGCCGGGGAGAAAGAAGGGAAGTTATTTCATACCAATTTTTGAATACTTAAATATAAACTATTTATCATTACTTGTCTAAATTAATGAGTCTACCAAATACAGGTAGGGGGAATAAAAAATAGAAGCTGTTTCAAAAAGTCAAAAATTTACTTTCCATTAGGAGATCTATATCTTTAAAACTACCAACAACACCAGAAAACCAAAGAGAACATCATTTAAACAAGATTAAATTTGCTAAAATATTAGTCCTAATAGAGCTATTTAGGTTCAATGATTCCCGAGACATAGCTTATTAAAAAGCAATATTTTATAAAAAATGTAATCAAAAATCAGTAGTTAGTGAATTTATTTTGAGAGATCTATATCTCAAAAACCATTAAACGTACACATGTCGATTAACATTCAAACTAAAGCTAGTTACGTTTTCTAAAAAAGTATTATATAACATTCTTAGGAGTAGTAGTGTTTATGATATCAGAACAATTTAATTCATAAAATGTTAAATTCTTTTTCAAAAAATATATCTCATTAACCATAAGACGTACAATGTCTGCCAGCACTCAAAATAAAGATAAATTGACTTACTATAAAGTAGTTTATGACACATATATTCGTAGGGGTAGTAGTTTTTATGATAATCGCATTTGAATATAAATTTTGAAAATGAAAGTTTGTCCGAACAACTAGAAATTAATTTATTTTAGCAAATAACATAAAAACTACTACATCCTACGAAGATAAACATCATACACTATTTTATAGCTCATTAAACTAGCTTTAATTTGAGTGCTAATAGACATATGTACGTAAAATGTTTTTTCAGATATAAATTTTTCAAAATAAATTCACTAACTACTGATATTTCTGTATGTCCCATACAACATTTTTGTCAAATGTTGCTTTTTAAAAAGCTATATCTCGAAAACTGTTTAACGTAAATAACTCTATTAGGGCTCATATTTTAGAAAATTTACTTTAGTTTTTTTTATCGCTTTGAAACAGCCGCCATATTTTATTTCCCCTACCTATACTTGGCAGACTCATCAGTTTTGACTATTAATTATACATAGTTTTCATTAAAGTAATCAAACATTGGGGTGAGAGACTGCCTTTTTTCTCCTCTTGGGCTCTTGTACTATTAAGTGGAGGGTATACTAGAAATTAATTTATTTTAGCAAATAACATAAAAACTACTACTCCCATGAAAATAATTGTTATAAACTAATTTATAGAAAATTTAAACAGCTTTAATTTGAATGCTAATAGACATCCGTACGTCTATTAGTTAGTGAATTTATTCTAAGTAACTTGATAGTTTGCTGTTTTTATAGTTCATGATATTCTCAGATCTCATTATGATTTATAGTTTGATATGATATGAAAAAACACGATCATTTTAGTTGGGGTTTAACGCATGAAGTAATCCAATTAATTTGTTCTAAAGCTTGTTAAATATTCAAAGCTCTCCGTGTTGTTTTCGCATTAACTGCCGGCAATAGAATTAGCGAACATCAAACTGAGTTTTCCTGATCTTAAGGCCGATAAAGCAGTGGTTGGATCCTTTACTTAGAACTACTGAGCAAAGCTAGACCGTAATGAACGCTGAATAAATTAGCGAGCTTTGTTCTGTCTGTAAAGTGTGCGCTTAGAGGAACCTAAGTCTGCAATAGTTCTCTGTCCAGAGCTCATCAAATTCTAACAGCTAGTAAGGAATTGAGGAGACCTAATAGTACAAGAGCCGGGGTGGTTAAAAAAAAAGGGAGTTATTTCACCCCAATTTTCGATTAATTTAATGAAAACTATGTACAATTACGAGACAGAATAGATGAGTCTGCCAAGTATGGGTAGGGGGGATACATAATGGCGATGTTTCAAAAAGTAAAAAAAAAATTTTTGTAGATTTCGTGATATTTGATCAAATAAATTGATTTAGACAAAATTTTATCTGGACACAATTCATATTCATATTCGAATATTATGAAAACTACTACGCATATGAAGATACGTTTAATTTTTTTTTTCATAACCCCTATTTATGAATTTCATTTATAGTTTTTATCATGAATATATATTCTGGTCCTGCACTGTTTCCTTCTTCTGTAGTGGCCTACATTTTAAGGAGTTTTTGACTTGTATTTTTGTTGTAGTGGGCGTTCTTCGAATTTTATAATGTGCTGGGGCACATTAGTTTTGAAATTTAAACTAAACCTAAAAAAAAAATAATTAGAATTAATAAACGTTTAATAAGCTACTTTATAGCATATTGAGCTAGCTTTAATTTATGTGCTGGCAGACAATTATACGTCTATTTCTGAGATATTATATTTATTCCATAAATACAAAAAGTATGTCCCAACAACTAGAAATCAACATTTTGCAATTTATTTTGTCAAATATCATAGAAACTACTATTCCTACGAAGATAAATGTTATTTAATACTTTAAAGAAAATTTAACTATTGTTATCAATTGTACGTCGAATAGTTTTTAAGATATAGTGGATTTATTTTGAGAAATCTGAAGTGCCTATTGTGAGATGGCAACACTGCGTGGGCAACACTGAGAAGCGAGAGGAGGGAAGGTTTTTTTGTGTTTGTCGAGAACAGTGTTAATAAAAGTGAGAGTGCGTATAATTAATTATCTTAGTTCGCTGAAAGTTATATTAGTTGTAATTTGACTTCTGAGTTGTGAGGGACTCTTTCTGTTAATATTGAGATTATTCTGTAACCATTAATGT
>NW_027110122.1:72353-75611 GCF_000696795.3 Halyomorpha halys | reverse complement strand
TCGGGTGAAAATATCAAGCCTGGCGATGCTGAAATTTATTTAGAAAGATTTGAAAGGGTTGCTTGTCGGAGTGGGTGGCATGACGAAGAAAGGAAGGAGGTACTCTCGTCAAAGATGAAAGGACCCGCGGAGAGATATCTACGGATCCATGGAACCGAGTTCCGGGCATGCAAAGATTGGAAGGAAGTGAAGGACCTCTTTAAAAAAAGGTTCGCAAAGGGAAGGGACCTAATTGCGGACCTACTTGAGGAAGCGGGTATTTTGGCGTTCACAGTTGACGACTTGCCTACAGAGGAACAACGAGAAGGCGCCAGGACGGTGATGCACCGAGTGGTATTAGGGATGTTCCAGTTGGGAACCGAGACCCCTATTCGGCGATTTTTAAAGGGTCAGGATGTTAATACCCTACAAGATGCGGTGGTGATGGCAGAGCGGATGTCATCTGAGGTGGAAAGTAGGAGAGCTAAAAAATATTAGACAAATTAAAACCGAAGAAGAAGACGAACCGGGTTGCTGCTGTCTCCGGAGAGGGGAAACGGCTAGTCTGGAGGCATCAGAGTCCCCAACGGTCTGTAGAGTCACTCCTAGGGGTGGCTGCCGAAATCGGAGAGTCCCGTACGCTGAGCGTAGTAATCGAGTCCCGGCACGAAGCGTTCCATATCAGGAGCAGAAGGACAGCTTGGTGGGTAAAAGGAATCCCAGAACGCCCTGCCCTAAATGTGGTGAATAGGGGCATTGGATGCGGGATTGCCAACGATGGAAAGCTGACAGTTGTCATAAGTGTTGACAGATAGGCCATCGACTGGAGCTTTGTCCCAGTATGAAATGCTTTAACTGCGGGGAGCTTGGGCACATTCGGCGACGGTGTAAAGAGAGGGGTCAGGGCGATGAAGCGTTAAACAGGAGGGGTTCCGAGTGAAGGCCTCAGCCTCAGGAACCGTGACAAAGAGAGGTAAAATTGGGGTGGCACTCTCCGATACAAAGAATTATGCTCCACTAATAATCGTGATTCGGTTCAATGGCCAGCAAAGAAGCGTCTTAGTGGATACTGGGGCTGATATCACCCTTTTGAATGAACCGATTCCAAACGTTCCCATTGAATCGGCAGGGAGGAGTACCATCACAGGTGTCACCGGAGCACAGAGACCCATCGCTGGAAAACAGGTGCTAACAATCGGAGTTGGTTCTTCCACGATTGAACACAAAGTGTGGATCACGCCTCTTGAACATGGTGCGGATGGAATCCTGGGGATGGACGTGCTTAGTAGGATAGCGGCGAGCATCGATGTTGGAAACGGGACAGTTCAGGCTGCCCACTGCTCTGTGCAAACAGCGTATGATGAAAGGAAGGAGGGCCAGAAACGTGCCATCGCACTGATTAAGGAAACTATTATCGTGCCGCCAAGCAGTGAGCTGATCATTCCTGCTAGAATCAAAGGAGAGGTCGAGGGAATGGAAGTCCTTCTTGAGCCCGTCAACCTGCCAGGAGGAGTTGCCAGGACAGCCAGAGTAGTGGTGGCTCCTAAAAAACGAAATGTGATGGTGAAATTAATTAATGCATCCCAAAGCGAGGTGAGGCTACCCCGAGGTACCATTGTGAGTGAGGTGGAAGAAATCCACATAGAGGAGAACAAGGCTTGCATCAGGTTAATTAGGCAGGGTATGGATGAGAACTGGTATACCCTCGTTAAAGATAAACTTATGCATTTGAGCGAGACGGACCGGACAGAAATCATGAATATTTTAATTGAGTATTGGAAGGGGTTAGCTCCGGGGGATAAAGGAGAATTAGTCGGTACCGACTTTGTCCATCATAATATAGACACTGGCGATGCTCGTCCTATTGCAGTTAGACCGTACCGTACCCCGCATAGCCTCCGGCCGATTGTGAAAGAGCAGATCGAGGAGCTTCTCGAGAAAGGGGTGATTCAGCCTTCTACTAGCCCATGGTCAGCCCCGATAATCCTCGTTAGGAAGAAGGCTGTTCCAGGGGAAGATCCCAAGTATAGGTTCTGCACGGATTTTCGTGGACTGAATTCCGTTACGCGTATAGACACCTATCCGCTGCCGAATATTAATGAGACTCTGGACAGCCTAGGGAAAAGTCAATGGTTTACCACCCTTGACTTGACGAGCGGTTACCACCAATTGCCGATTCGCCCAGAGGACTGCGAAAAAACAGGGTTTAGCACTACTGAGGGACATTATGAGTATGTAAGGATGGCTTTCGGGTTGGGAGGAGCACCAGCTACATTTCAGCGCTTCATGGATAGATTGCTGAGCGGACTTCTGGGTACGGAGTGTTTGGTTTACCTTGACGATATTATTATATTTGGTGAAACCTCCGAAGAACACAACCAACGCTTAAGTAAAGTTTTGAAAAAGCTACAGGCGGCAAATCTGGAGATTAACCTTAAGAAATGCGAATTTATGCAGTCAGAATTGGTCTATCTCGGTCATTTAATATCCAGAGACGGAGTGAAGCCTGATCCTCTGAAGGTGAAGGCCATAGAGGGGTATCCTAAACCCCAGAATGTTAAAGAAATTAGAGCATTCTTAGGCCTGTCTGGGTACTATAGGAGGTTCATTCCTAATTACGCTGAAAGGTCTAGGCCTTTGACCGAGTTGACAAAATCTACTGCAGCGTTCGAGTGGACACCAGAAAGAACTTCGGCATTTGAAGACCTCTGTACCTGCCTAAAAAGAAGCCCTGTGCTGTGTTACCCCGATTTCGCGCTCCCCTTCATATTGTCCACGGATGCTTCCGGAGTAGCTGTGGGAGCAGTACTCGCGCAGAAGGTAAATGGATGTGAAAGACCTGTAGCTTATGCATCCCATCAGCTTAACAGCGCAGAAAGGAACTATTCAGCAACGAAACGAGAGTTACTAGCAGTAGTGTGGGCTGTCTCTCAGTTTAGGTGTTATCTTTATGGTCGACGATTCACGGTAATAACCGATCATGCACCATTGCGATGGACTCTCGGACTCAAGGAGCCGAGTTCCCGGCTGATGCGCTGGCAGATCAAGTTCGCCGAGTACGATTTCGAAGTTCAATATAAACCTGGTAGGAACCATAGTAATGCAGATGCGCTTAATAGAGCTGTGCGGGTCGTGGGAAATAATGGAAAGGCTCCAGTGACTAGAAATGAAGTCATCCAGGAGCAGTGGTCCGACCCAGTTTGTAAAAGGTTAGCTGAAACCCAAGGGGGAGCATGCTGTTTCGACGAAGATGGGCTACAGTTTAGAGTAGATGGCGAC
>NW_027110122.1:70323-72303 GCF_000696795.3 Halyomorpha halys | reverse complement strand
GGTTGGTGCATCAGAACTTGAACGGTGAGATGACTGATCCGCCCATCGCGGATGGCGCACCGCTATGAGAACACCACCGTGTGGGTCGTGGAGGTCATCGGTGGCTACTTGATACCCCCTGATAAATGGCGGTCGTCCCTGTATTCTGGTGTTGGTGAGGACAGCAACTGTCGGTTCAGTGAGCGCTAGGAGTGCCTCCACTTCCTCTAGTTTAGGTGCAATGCCACAGCAATTATAGGAATTCTATTATAGGCTCAGGGATGCAATTCTGAGGGGATAGGATTAATCTGTCAGCCAAGTTTATATGGATGACCTGCTGGTATTGAGTAAGTCCTAGGTGGAACACGTACAACATTTGAGGAGTTTATTCCAGCGGATGAGGGAGTTTGGCTTAAAGCATACATGGGAGAAGTCGGTAATAGGTCAAACACAAATAACTCAAAGTAAGGAGTACGACCAGATGCCCACAAAGTAGATGCCCTGACTGTGTGGGCGGTGGACCACTTTAGATTATACCATTTTGGAAGAAGATTCGGGTCCACACAGACCATAGACCCATTCAGTGGAATGGAAAACTAAAAGAACCATCAGCTCGGATCACTCGCTGAAAGAAACTCATATTTACTTTTTTCTATCTTTATTATGCCCGTGGTCTTCGTCTTCTAAATTATCTGGCATCGTTTGTCGTTCACCATTTCTTCAATAACTTCCATCTCCACTGGTCTTTCGTCCTTCGTCATCTGATGTTTGGTCCTCGTTTTCGTATCTAGGTGTGTCTGACTGTCGGTTATTGCTCGAGACAGCCAGTCTACCACGACGTTTTCTTTTCCTGGCTTGTCGGCAATGTCCATATTATTAATTTTAATTATTATTAAAATATCAATAGGGATCTGGAACTTAAAAAATATTCTGGAAATATTGTCTGGTCTGTAGCAAATGAAATCCCATATTACAGTCAAGCTACAACTTCTTCAAGTCTATCTAATTTAACGTAACCACGTCAAATGTTTAAAAAATCTAATTCATTTGTATATTTATTTTTAATTTATTTAATATTCATTCAATAATAGGAAAGATAGTGAATTTCAGGAAATCATTTTTGTAAAACAAGTTTAGATTAAAAGCAGCTAACAGACGGTTGGCATAATATGATGTGCTATATCATTAGCTGTTAGACACCATGTTGTTTTCTATCAATTTTTATTCCTTGGCCATGACGCTTGGTTTTATAACAGGAAGAGTCTTAAAGCCGTTTTGTGGTTTAAATACATATGATAAATTGAGTTTTCTAATGGTCATGTTTTCATTGCCTCTAGTTATCTATCAAATATGTTTTTCGGTTGATATTCATAATTGGTATGGAAAAAAAAGTGTTATGGTAAAACTGTTTTTTTTTTATTTAAATAATTTAAAACGAAGGTTATTGAATTTTATTCCATACGTCTACTTTATAAAATAATTGAGAGCCTCTAAATGTTTTATGACTTACATTTCTTTAAACTTTTGAAGCTTAAGAAAAAAAAATCATTTTATCTTTGACCCAACTACTTATCTTCAGCTTTCGGATATCTTAAATGCTTTAAAGATTGCCTTCTTTTCAAATAATTTTTTTATTTATGTACTTTCCAAGTTTTTTTTTTTAATTTTTCATAAGATTATTTTTTTTCACCATAAGTAACTTTGGATTTAAATTTGTTACATCAAATAAGGGACATATAACAAGATATTGTAGATGCGTGTATATAAATACATTGCTGTGGTGTAGCATGTGTACAGCAATACTGAAAGCAGTAAGCCAGGGCCTGTATAACTCCTGATAAGGCAGGGGAGAGTGAGTATTTAGGATGCATTGGAGCGGTCTACTTAGGAGGCATTGGCTCCGTATGAGATTCCGGCCGACACTCATTCACCGCTGCTTCGCCAACATTCTTCAGTCAACCTGCGATTGGAGCTGGCTGGGTTTCTTTACCTCTTCCTTAG
>NW_027110122.1:66511-70207 GCF_000696795.3 Halyomorpha halys | reverse complement strand
GCGATTGGAGCTGGCTGGGTTTCTTTATCTCTTCCTTAGCGACTCACCGGCAGTCATATTCATTTACTGAGGCATCGCCGCTACTGTTTATTCAACCTGTGATTGGAGCTGGCTGGGTTTGTTAACTCTCCCTCACCAACTCGCAAGCAGTCACACTCAGTCACTGACGTACCGCCGCCATTGTTCAATCAACCTGCGAATGGGGCTGGCTGGGTTTGGTAACTTTCCATCACACTAAACCAACGACGCATCGCCACCATTGTTCATTCAATCTGTGATTGAAGCTGGCTGGGTTTGTTAACTCTCCCTCACCAACTCGCTAGGAGTCAAATTCAGTCACTGACTTACCGCCGCGTCAGTGAATGGAAGAGTGGATTGGTCAGATGTTGGAGGGAGTCGAAGAACTTGACATGCCTCCGACCAATGAACTCTGGTACTGTAGGTAGTTCGAGGAGCTGATGTAGTTCCGGAGGCTTCTTCTTCTTCCACGATGTAGTGCGGACCATCCTCCGCAGCATACTATCCTGGAATCCCTGAAGGTGGCGCTGCGTGCCGTCAGTGAGGTATGTGAAGAGTGGTGCTCCGTAAAGAAGTGCCGGCCTCAGAATGCTCTTGTAAACTTGGAGTTTAAGCCGCAGAGAGAGCGAGCGCTGGCGATGTGAGGAGGTGGTTTAGTCTGTAAGACCGCCTTCGTACAGTTCTCGTTTTCTGGTAGAGGTGAGTGGAGAACTTGAGATGACGGTCCATCTTCACGCCCAGATATACTATCGAGTTTGAAGGGGAAATGATGGTGTTGTCCAGTTTAAGCGACTTCGGGAGAGTCGATCGCTTGTACTGTTGCTGAGCGAACACAACGCAGTCTGTCTTACCTGGGTTCATGGTGATGTTTAAATTACCCAGGCGTTGAACAATCTCTTTGCAGACCGCTCCGGCTCGCCCTAGGGCATGTTTGGGGTTCATACTGCTGCTGTAGATGGCGATGTCGTCGGCATAGGCGGCGACCGTAGCTAGTTTGTAATTTGCACCAACTACATCAGCGGTATAAATTGAAAAGAGCACTGGCGATAGAACTGCTCCCTGTGGAACTCCACACGTCAATGGGATGGAACGGGAAATCTCGTCTCGAACCCGCACAGAGACTGTTGTGTCCACCTCGTCCGGAGTATGATATTGGCTTATGGTTGGTAGGTCTTCTAAAACGCTCGACCTATATCCCCCCCAATTAGCCTCACGCAAAAGGTATTTGCTCACAGGTGGTGTAATGAACTCACCTTCAAAGGTATAGGCGGTGGTCCGATGGTCCATAGGGCAACACCCGGCAGTCCGTGACCTCATGCATGCTTCTGGAAAGGAGTAGGTCAAGCGTTGACGTGCATGATGGGCGACCTACATGCCTGAACGTGTGTACCCCCGGGTGAAATAGTGCCAGCCTTGTCTTGGTGATGTATGTTCCCAGCGGATTATTGCTGCTACACAACCAGGCAGTGTGTCGGGCATTTAGGTCACTCATTACTATATGTCGACTTGTCGTCTGGGTATGTTGCAGCAGCAGCTTAACAGAAGTCAGGCCAGCCCTAGGCCTCTTGTATACACAGGTGAAGGTGTAACGCTGTTTGAAGCGGACGTCGACCGAGACCAGGGGGTACCCTCCGTAGTCTTCAAAGGGATCGGCACGCTTCGTGATGGAATGTCTCTCCTGACCAGAATCATCACTCCCTCTCGTGCTCCGGGGAGACAGACCTCTCGATACACCACATATCCCCGCAAGTAGATCCGTGACGATGTGGAGGTGAGCATCGTGTCCGTGAGTGCCATCACTGACGGTCGATGCTGCTGTAGTAGCAATTCTATTTCAGCCTTTAGTCTTGGACGACAGTGTACGATGTTCGTATTTGTTTGTAGGCATGTCGAGCCTCTTCTACCTTTTCCCAACCCGCTTCTCGAGTTCTCTTAGAGCCTTTGTTTTCATGAGCATCATCTATCTCTTCCATGTTGATATCTTCCTCTATTTCCTCCTGGTACGAGTCAGTCGGAGATAGGGGGGATATTCGTTCCCCAATGGTCACAGCCTCAGCCGTGTTTTCGCACACACTGTCAGCACTAAAACTAGCAGAACGCACTCTCCTGTTCATCACTGTAACATTCTCCTGTCTTTAACCGGGCACCGAAGGCAAATTGTCACTTCGCGCACAATCACTAAATATATAATAACTGACTAACGTGTGTTTCCCGTAGGTCCAGGAGTCTCGTGAAGAGTCTGCAACTGAAACGAAATCTAGAAAACACAGAAGAACGCTGGAAAAGTATCACAGGTGACAGATGATCAGCAACAGCAAACAGATCCTCATTGGTCAACTGCCTATCCTTGGAGATACTGTTAGCTCTCGGAGAGTATTGATAGTAAAGGAAACAATTGGGACCTCTACATATCTACAGCTTTGGCTGCATACAGGAGTTCCATCCACAGAGGGACAGGATGCACACCTATCTCCCTTACCTATGGAAGGGAACTAACTTTACCCTTTGAGTGTGATTTAAAGCCAAGACCTAACATCGGTCACCATGACTTCCTGGAAGAGTTAACTACGCGACTTAACGAGGCATATCTGTTCGCCCTCCGCACTAGCCAAAGATTGGAAGAGCAGAACGCCAGAAGAATCAACCAAGGAAGGAGACTCCGAGAATTGAAGGCTGGTGATCTAGTCTACATTAAAAATATCACCCCGTTAGGGAAATGGCGAAAATTAGCGAATGCCCATGGAATGGGCCCTTTCGAGCCCTGTTAACTACAAAATTGAAAGACCGCCAGGAAAGTACGACGTGATGCATATCGATAGACTCAAGTTTTGCCTGTGAGATGGCAACACTGCGTGGACAACACTGACGAGCGAGAGCGGAGAGAAGTTTTTTTTTTGGACAAGAGTGATGATAATAGTTTGAGTGTGTATGTTTGTTCTAGTTTGGTGAAAGTTATATTAGTTGTGATTTTGACTTCTGAGTTGTGAGGGACTCTTTCTTTTATTATTGAGATTATTCTCTAACCTATAATGTAAGTGTTTAAGCTAATATAATATTGAGATCTACGATATTGTTTATTCTTCATCTCTCTTATTTTCTCCATTAAGAAAAAGAGACTATATCCCCTACATTAGCAATAGTTAAAATTAATCCTAATTATACACTTTTGTATACAGTCATATACAGTTATTTCTAATACAATCCAGTGATACCAGCAAATTATAAATAATTATATAGGGTCATTTTCATCTGTCCCCTCTTCAGTACAGTATTATCTTTAAATCAGCAAATCATTTTTCTAAATTTTCAGTAATTTTCGTTTCCTTAGATTACATTGGTATCCACATGAAATTAGGAATTGAGAAAGAGGACTAACCTCAAGCTAATATATGAAGTAATTGAGAAATATGTTTATAAAAACAGCGGAACGGATAGATATAAGAACATGCCTTTGTTTATGTATGTTTCATCACTCCGAATCTGTCCATTCTCCACATACCTGCTCTCGAACCTGATTCCGTCATCTTAGAGATAAACATTGCGATTACATGGCTTGTGTGAGGTAATACCGTCTATCTAAACTCTATAATATGTTTCTATATATTTCTTGACTACATTCTGAGTGTTGCGGCCAACGTATGTTTAACAATTGTTTCACAAAATATAAATATAAAATTG
>NW_027110122.1:65517-65850 GCF_000696795.3 Halyomorpha halys | reverse complement strand
ATAATACCAGATAATATTTGCTACAGAGCTATCGATAATACCAGAATTGTAAACGTACGCCGGGTCAGCGGCCCTTATCTCTACTTAGTCAATAGTTGCTAGGCAGGCTGGCCAACTCTGATACTTGCTTCAATCCACGGCGGGCGGCTCTTCTCTTCCCCGAGGACATTTCGCAGTGGGCGGCTCTTCTCCTCCAAGAGTACATTTTTCCAAAAGGGGCCCCATCACCTAGGGTGACATAGACTATTTTATTCTTAAAGTCTCACTAATAAAATCAATATTTTTTTTTGTTTTTTAATTATTAAAAATAATTTTAATTTGTATTATAGAAGT
>NW_027110122.1:62793-65343 GCF_000696795.3 Halyomorpha halys | reverse complement strand
ATATGGTTCAATATTTTGTCTTTAAGTTTTTTTTATTTTAAATACAGCAGTAACAAAATTCGACTATATAATTCTTTTCTTCACCTTCCACGGTTAGGCTAGTAAAGGTTCCTTTTGAACCCCTACCTGCCGTAACACTGAGGCCATAGATTGTTTTTAATTTCTGCATGAATACAGAGCTCCCCTAATTTCTATGAGGATGGAAAATATTGTTCCAATTTCATATATTTTGCCATGTTTCTCAAATATTTGCATTTGTACACCTACCCATGGTCATCCTAAGATATAAGATATAAGATATATATATATTGTGTTAAACTAACAATTTTTCAGCTAACTTTGGTTATTTTACCAGGATGGTTTGTGTCCATCCCGATAACTGTTTTTTTCACTAAATCTGTTTTGGGTACAACAATTGCATGGGACTTTCAAACGTACTTGTTATTCACTATTTGTTGTTCAATGAACCAACTCCAAAAAGTGTATGAAGAAATCATACCTCTTTCAGGTAATCATTTTTTTTTTTTTTTTACGATATCTCTATACACACTCTTGTGTCAGTGTGCGTGTGTGTGTACTACATACATACAAAACGTTTATTGAGGACCAAATAGCTGAGTTAGTTGGGGCGTGGGCCTCAGAGCGCTTCGTTTAGAAGGTTGTGGGTTTGAATCCTGCATGGTTTGGTCAAAATTTATTTCACGGAGACCCTGAGAAATTAATCTTGACTTAACCATTCTGGGCTTTTTATATAATTGGAACTTTACTTTAAATAATTGTAAAATACTGACATAGGCAATACCTTAATTTATTACTTGATGCTGAATTGTCATCCCTCCCCCTCACCATTTGTATATATTTTTTCATCGTCATTCAATTTAAAATGTTGCCACATTTGTTGGTGCAGGATTTTTCCTGAAAATACAAACAAATAGTTTCTGAATCACATTAACTCAAGAATGACATCATGTTAAATCGTTAGTATGTCCCTAGATATGATGGAATGTCTCGGACGAGACACAAGGCTCTTATCATATTGGGAGAAAATTCATCTCGTGAATATCATCTTATAGTTTATTTTAATGATTAGTATTGTAGTCAATATTTCTACTGTTAATTTAATAAACCTATTTAATCAATATTTTTTCCTTAATAGTGAAAAAATCATTTCAAAAACTATTTTACATTTCACGGGAAAAAACACAGTTTAAATATAATAACAATGAACAAACAAATGTGTGTGTCATTATTCTAAGAATAAAAACATTTTATAAAGTACCTGAAAAATAGTAATAACATGTATTCTTAACACAAGTTTCTAAACAAACATAAGTTCTTCAGCTAAATAAATGGAACTAGCGTGTTTCATTACTTTTATAAGTGATAATAAATGAGAGCATTAAAAGCGTTATCTAAGTACCGGGCGTCGACACCTGTGCCAGCCGCTCACGTTGTCTCCATGTTTAGACAGGTCCGGTTTGTCTAGTCCAGGTCTAGTTTGTCTACTCACGAAACCACCAGAAGGGAGACAAGAGGAGACACCTACCGCAGATGCACCGCTCAACGATCTGCAGATCGATACATTCATATGGAGAAGATTTAAATGGATCACCAAAATTGATCTCTTCAGTAAGGCGGCAATGGCGCACCAGGTGCTGGATAAGTCATAGGCAATCCTGCATAAGCAGTGTTGGCAGCTCTCCGATTGTGGTTCCAATTCTATGGAAGTTCCAGATCGTATCTTATCAGATTCAGGCAGAGAATTCGATAATGCCACGATTTGTACCTCTTCCATGTAAATATGTCAATTTGTAAATCTTTCAGTGGTGCATCTGTAGTAAGTGTCTTCTCCTGTCTTCCTTTAGGCGGATGTCTGTCGCACGTAGTGCGTAAACAAACATCGCAGCTTCCTACAATCTCCGATATAGTCTTCCTCATTCCCCGCCAAAAATATCTTCTCTTTAAGGCTTGCATAGTCTCAGGGATTCCACGGTGATTACTCTTACCCTCATGTTACGCTAGAGTGACTTCTCGTTGTTGTTCTTCTACCAAAAGGGTTTCCGCCATCAGTTTACAACGGGTGAATGTCCTGCCATTCCTATCAGTTCATCACGCCATAGCTGCGTCAGCTGAGGAAAAGTCTCAGTGTAAACATCATTCCTCACTGTACTGCTGGACGAATACTATTGACGATCATCGCCGGTATTGCAACCAAGCAAGAAAACGTTATCAGCGAGCTAGAAGGAAACTCCGACAAGCCATTAAAGAAAGCAAACGACGGTGCTGGAGAGAACTCTGTGATGAGGTGGATGCCAACTCATGGGGTAGACCTTACAAAATAGCACTTAGGAAACTATGCTAAGGCACAATGCAGCTCCCCACTAGATTAAATGTAGACAGTATTGTCAGGACACTATTCCCTGACCAGGCGAATACTATTGAAAGTATAGACAATATATATATATATATATATAAGTTATCTTTTACTGAAGTGAGAAACTAAAAATAATAAGAAAGAGGAGTGCGAAATGAAACGCTTAAAGTGCTCTC
>NW_027110122.1:55267-57985 GCF_000696795.3 Halyomorpha halys | reverse complement strand
ATATATATATGTATATATATATAACAGATTTTCCACAAATCACGCAGGAGGAGATAAAGGACATTGCCTCAGACCTACAACGTGGCTAGGCACCAGGATTGGACGGAATTTATAATGTAGCTCTGAAGCTGGCTCTCAGGAAACGGCCGGATCTTTTCATTGATCCCTTCAATTCGTGCATTCGTGAAGGCTCAATTCCGAAACTCTGGAAGAGACAGCCCCTCGTTCTTATTCCAAAGAGTAAGGGAAGACTGGAAGACCAGTCAACCTATCGTCCAATTATTGGATACCATGGGTAAGGCATTTGAGAAAATCCTTTCCTTCAGGCAACAAGAGTTCACGGCAGGAGTTAATGGCCTCTCGCGGGCCCAATACGGATTTCATAAAGAGCGATCCATGATAGATACTGTTGCATTGGTAGTCGAGATGGCCCGCACAGCAATTGCTGGAACAAGGTGGAGGAGAGGTGCTAAATGTTATGCAACAATCATCACTCTAGACGTTAAGAATGCTTTTAACACTGCATAATAGATACCCCACGGACAATGTCGGGGCCAGCCTATTTTATAAGATTTCTCACAAACTACTTCAAAGATAGGTTTCTGTTTTATTTTTCAGACATTGGCCAAAGAAGATACGAGGTGACTGGTGGTGTTCCACAGGTCTCGGTATTAGGCCCTCTTCTGTGGAACGTTATGTAGGACGCAATCTTCAAATTGACATTGCCGGAGGGAGCCATAGTTGTAGGATTCGCAGATGACGAAGCAGTTGTAGTGGCGGCGAAGTACTTGGAAGAAATTACCCTCATCGCTAACCAGGCTGTTGCTATGGTCCGAGGTTGGCTGTCTTCGTAGGCTAGGAAGAGAGGTCTAGACATGACTTGCATGGAAATGTGAAAACCATGCGAAGAAAGCGAGGCGTAAAAAAAAAAAAAAAAAAGCACACACACATATACAGCGGGGAAGGCTCTGGAGAAGGTCATTGCAAATAGGCTACAAAAGTTCACAGAAGGAGTGGCAGGTCTCTCCAGGAATCAATTTGGCTTCCGGAAAGCAAGATCCACAGTAGATGCTATCACGTTGGTGGTGGAAAACGCCATGAATGCTATAGCAGGGAAGGAATGGAGAAGAGACGCAAAATGCTATTGTGCTATTGTCACGATGAATGTAAGGAATGCCTTTAACACAGCAAGATGAAGCTGCATCCTGGATTCCCTTCTGGTAATGAACGTCCCTGAATACCTCAGGAGTATCATTTATGACTACTTCAAGGATAGTACCTTGATATGTTCGACAGAGGACGGCTTGAGAAGGTTTAAGGTGACTGGCGGTGTACCTCAGGGCTCGGTGCTGGGACCTCCGTTGTGGAATGCGATGTACGATGGAGTCCTTAGGCTTAGTCTACCCGAGGGTTCCGAAATAGTGGGCTTTGCTGATGATATCGCGGTGGTCGTCGGAGCAAAGTATAAAGAAGAGCTCATTCTAAAGGCCAACCATTGTGTCGCTTCTGTTCGAGATTGGCTAGAATCTGTAGGGCTGCAACTAACAGACAGTAAGACAGAGGCCCTTCTCGTCAGTAGCAGGAAAGTAAGGGAAGCCATAACCTTGAGAGTGGGTAGGCAAGAGATCCACTCCAAGCCTTATTTGACCTACCTCGGGGTATGAATCGATACCTCGGGGTAAAAATCGATGATAGACTCCGGTTCAGAAAGCATATCCAGCGGGTGAGTGATAAAGCGGCTAGATTAACCACCGCACTGTCACGTTTAATGCCCAACATAGGCGGACCCAGGACAGCCATAGGTTGTTGATATCCTATGTGGTCCCATCCATTCTACTCTACGCAGCTGCGATATGGAGGGATGCATTGGGTACTGAGGCCTACAGAAGACCGATGGTGTCGGTGTATCGTAGGTGTGCGCTCAGAGTGATCAGCGCGTCTCGTACAGTCAACGAAGCTGCTTGCGTGGTGGCCACCGATTGAGCTGATCGCAGATGGGAGGAGCCGCTCTTATAATAGTGCTGACTATATTCCAAGAGACGAATTAAGAAAGGAGACTATAAAAAAATGGCAACGTCGCTGGAATATGGCATTCAGTGGAAGATGGACACACAGGCTGGTGCCCAACATCGAGGCCTGGGTGAATAGGAACCACGGGGAGGTAGATTATTATATCACCCAGTTTATCACAGGCCATGGTTGCTTCAGAGTCTACCAATATAAGTTTAAGCCCGATGAGACTGGAGAATGTCCATTGTGCCCAGGAACGGAAGAGAGTGCAAAACACGTTTTCTTCTTCGGTCACCGCTTTCATGATGAACGAAATGACTTCCGACGTGTTTGTGGCTCCAACCCGTCAGCAGATATTATTATCAATATTATGCTGCTTAACCAAGATATTTGGATGGCAGGCCAACAATTTGCTGCACAGGTGACGCAGAAGTTAAGGAATGAGGAGAGAGATAGGCGAACCAGGAAATAGCCTAAGCCAATGCGGCGGCACTCAGCCAATCACCCCCTTGATGTAATCCCTAACGGCGGTCCCGTGGAGGGTGAGAAACAGGTGTAGGGCGGTGGTTTTAGTGGGTATGAATCCCACACACGAATAGGTACGGGCTTTTTGAAGAGTTCCACTAACCCTCGAAAACACACACACACAAACACACATATATATAAGTTAAGTATTGGCGAAAGCACAATGTCAAAAAAGAGAAGAAG
>NW_027110122.1:46806-47532 GCF_000696795.3 Halyomorpha halys | reverse complement strand
TTCTCCTCTTTTTGATCCCCCTTCTTCTCTTTCTTCCTCTTTACCAGGACCCAATCCTCCTTGCCGGCATCGTGCTTCGCTTGGGGGTCGCTTGGGCCCGGAACCGCCCTATACACCTCTTCATCCTCGCTTGTGTCCCCCGTCATGTTCCTGCCCCGGCATATGGGGTTCCAACACTCCACTGCACAGGATGGCATTTGAACTCCCTGTGTCGACAAGGCACGGTACTCCTCCCACGCAGATGATAGGCAGACCGCCACGCATTCCCTTAACGCCACAACTCACCAACATGCGGCCGCCTCTCTCCTGGCACACACCTCAGATTTCTTCCTGCCCTATACCTTCATCTTCCGCTCGCCTCCCTCCTCTTCTTACCTTTTCGAAACCTTTTTCACCTCCCTCCAACTCTGTCTCCGATTCATATGATCTCCTCGAGATTCTTCTTCTCCCCACTCTCTGGGCGTTCACCTCCATTGATTCGTCCTGGTTCGTATTCCTCCACCTGAATATATATGGACAATGCCTCGCTATATGCTCTTCATTCCCACACTCATAGCATTTGGTACGAGGGCACTGTGCTACCAGGTCCCCGGTCCTTCCGCAGCCATGTCATCTCCGGTCCTCTCTCAGTACAGAAGTAGATCTTACAACGGCTTGTTGATGTATATTCACAGTGCCTGACAGAAGTAGATCTTACAACGGCTTGTTGATGTATATTCACAGTGC
>NW_027110122.1:45782-46756 GCF_000696795.3 Halyomorpha halys | reverse complement strand
ACGGCTTGTTGATGTATATTCACAGTGCCTGACAGAAGTAGATCTTACAACGGCTTGTTGATGTATATTCACAGTGCCTGACAGAAGTAGATCTTCAGCGGCTCTTAAATTTATATGTTCAGAAACTGCTGAATGGATATTCACTGCCACTGGCAGAAATAGATTTACAGACTCCTTGATTATAATCTCCACTGTGCATAGACTCCTATATTATAACCTCCATCATACACTAGGACCTAGATTATAATCTTCACCATGTAATTGCTCCTAGATTATAATCTCCATCATACAGGAGGTTCTATATTATTATCCATACCATGCATTGACTCCTATATTATAATCTCCATCAAGCATTGATAAAAACTCAGTGAAACATAAAATATCTTTTAATGCGCGTTAAACTAGATTTGAATGTTTTATATAAAGAAAAATATTTGTTAAATCTTTTTATATTTGCCTTCTACGTAGTGAATATACGATGGTTGCTTCAAATCGAACAGTTAGTTACTTTTATACCTGCAAATATGGCTTTGACTTTAACTCTGGAAGATGTCAATTATCACACAATTTTAGGTATGTATATTTCAGATGTTAAACAATCAAAGCGAAGTCTGATTTGACGCATTTAAATGAAAATTAGCTTGTTCAATTGGATAATTTATTTCTTTGAAGTTCAACATCCTATTAGGGTAATAGGGACAAACTAATACCTATATAAAAGGAATATGGTCCGGGTGCGGAAAAAAAAAAAAACTCAAATAGTAGAATTATACTATTTTATTGAGCCAACGTTTACCTGCATTTGTGCATACCTGTTTTGACGGGAGTCAAAAATAAAATGACCGTTGGTATTGGGAGGAGTGGGGACGACAGTTATGCCACAATAACGAAACAAATTTTTAGAGTAAACAAAGTAAAAAAGTATTTAAATTAGGTGAACAGTAAAGTATAAAATAATGGGATACAATGTGTGT
>NW_027110122.1:39308-41687 GCF_000696795.3 Halyomorpha halys | reverse complement strand
TTACAACCTTTTATTTTTCTTATTATATCTTACTTTTTTACATTTTATACCCCTGTTATTTTACACTTATGTTCTTTTTCTCTTTTTTCCTTTTGTAACTATGTGTTTGTATCTTTTTTAGCCCTGATGAAGCCCTGCAACGTGGGGCGAAACGTTGGCTCAATAAAATAGTATAATTATATTATTTGAGTTTTTTTTTTACCGCACCCGGACCGTATTCCTTTTATCTAATCACACGGTAAATCAACAATCTTCCAGTAATACCTATATAGTTTTCAGAATTAGTTGAAATGGACAACTAACAACTAATTTGGTTGTAAGAAGCGGTAGCTAACAGTCAATAGCTAAATTAGTTCCAGTTTTTTAGTGGAACTAATTCTTTAACCCTATTAGTGGTTACCATAACATTTTAGGGTCCCTTCATAAGATTTTAGAGGTGCTGAAAATGAAAAGAAAATCGATTTTGTGATCGCCCGCTTGCGATTCGATTTATTGTAGCTTTTCGAATTGCAAGTATATTCGTTCCTTGATATATTAACAAGGATGCTGAAAATTAAAAATTAAAACAATTTTAAGATACCATACATGCGTATTGATTTAACCTTTAGAATTTTTAAAATATTTGGGTGCTCTTATGAGTATAGAAAGTTACTAATTTTTTTTTTTTTCATTTTCTACACATCTGAACAAATATATAGAAACACACATACGTTAGAAATCCGAAAAGTTAAAATAAATCGATTCCCAAGCGCTTGATCACAAAATTGGTTTTATTTTAGACATAGTAAATATCAAAAGAAATAGAAAAATAACAGAAGAAATACATATCACAAAAAAACACAGGTAACGCTATTAATTCCCCGACAGATGCCATACAATTTAAGTACACATTACATATATATATTAAATCATATAGTAATTTAATGTTGTACAATAAATAGTATTGGATAATAGAACAAATTAAATACATTATTGTGCAGTTGCAATTTTTTTTTTAAATATTGTTAATATATTCGTAATCTTTAGTGGAACAGAGGTAGGAGAGTATTGACAGAGTTTAAAATCTATCTGTTATTAATAGTAGAGATAACCCGGTTTCCGAAAGATATTTCAGATCTCCTTCCGATTTTAAATTATAAAAAATAAAATTGTGATATAATTAATTAGCATTATAATATTAATTAATTTATGAATATATAAATGGACCTCGACATGCTTGAAATCCTTAATGTTTAATTAAAATCGATACGCAAGCGCGTGATCATAAAATTATTTACATTTTATTTTCGGCACCCCTGAAAACCTTCAGGGAACCTGAAGACCTCAATCGGCTTGAAATCTGACATGATAAACTAAATTGATTTTATTTTTATATTCCACACCTCCAAAACATATTAAGGGACCTTGAATATGATAGAAATCCAAAAAGATGAATTAAATTGATATGCAAGAGAGTTAGCATAATATCAATTATTTTTTTTCATTCTAAGCACCTCCAAAAATATATACATAAGGCAAAATTTTATCGTATAATAATTTATGTTTGAATTTCGATAAATATAACTCAAGTTCAACTTCTTTAATATTATAAAATTAATTTATCTCTCTTTCAGTTTGTATTTTCTTTTTTTAAATAATAATGGCAACATAACCTTTAGCCCATCAATTTGGAGATCGCGCGCTTGCGAGTAGATGTATTTAAAATATTCGTATTTTTAGCATATTGGGTCATTAAATAAGTTTTCGGAGTTGGTGAGAGTGAAAAAAGATTCGATATTAGGATAACGTACTTGCTTATCGATTGAACAGTATACAATCCTCGGCCATCGTATAATTAGTAATAATGTGAATTCTACAGTATACAATCCTCGGGCAACGTATCATTAGTACTAATGTGGATTCTACAGTATACAATCCTCGGCCATCGTATCATTAGTACTAATGTGAATTCTACTATATACAATCCTTGGCTATCGTATCTTTAGTACTCATGTGAATTCTACTATATACAATCCTTGGCTATCATATAATTAGTAGTAATGTGAAATCTACAGTAATCAATCCTCGGCCAACGTAGCATTAGTATTAAAGTGGATTCTACAGTGTACAATCTTCGGCCATCGTATCATTAGTACTAATGTGGATTCTACAGTATACCATCCTTGGCCATCGTATCATTAGTACTAATGTTGATTCTGTAATATACAATTCTAGGCCATTGAATCATTGGTACTAATGTGGATTCTACTATATACAATCCTTGGCCATCGTATCATTAGTACTAATGTCGATTCTGTAATATACAATCCTTGGCCATTGAATCATTAGTACTAATGTGGGTTCTACTATATACAATCCTCGGCCATCATATAATTAGTA
>NW_027110122.1:35358-38833 GCF_000696795.3 Halyomorpha halys | reverse complement strand
ATGTCGATTCTGTAATATACAATCCTTGGCCATTGAATCATTAGTACTAATGTGGGTTCTACTATATACAATCCTCGGCCATCATATAATTAGTACTAATGTGGACTCTACTATATACAATCCTCGGCCATCGTATAATTAGTACTAATGTGAATTCTACAGTATACAATCCTCGGCCAACGTATCATTAGTACTAATGTGGATTCTACAGTATACAATCCTTGGCCATCGTATCATTAGTGCTAATGTGGATTCTACAGTATATAATCCTCCGCCACCGTATCATTAGTACTAATGTGAGTTCTACTATATACAATCCTTGGCCATCGTATCATCAGTACTCATGTGAATTCTACTATATACAATCCTAGGCCACCGTTTCAATGACACTAATGTCCATTCTGTAATATACAATCCTTGGCCACTGAATCATTAGTTTTAATGTGGATTCTACTATATAGAATCCTTAGCCATCGTATCTATGGCACTTATGTTGATTCTATAATAAACTATCCTAGGCAACCGTATCAATGACACTGATGTCGATTCTGTAATAGACAATCCTTGGCCAACGTACCATTAGTACTAATGTGGATTCTACAGTATACAATCCTCGGCCATCTTATCATTAATACTAATGTGAATTTTACTATATACAATCCTTGGCCACCGTATTAATGATACATATGTAGATTCTACAATAAACAATACTAGGCCACCGTATTAATGACACTAATGTCGATTCTGTAATATACAATCCTAGGTCACCGTATCAATGACACTAGTGTCCATTCTACAGTATTGTCGGGGTTGTCTGGTCTTAGGCGATTTCTCCATCCTGATATCTCTTTACAGAAAGCCCACGACAAGGCGTATTCATTAATATGTTAGAAAGGAAGGCCGTGCCAGGGGATGAGCCCTGGACACTGACTTAGGTAGAGGAGGTCTAGGTGAGAGAGTCTGAGGCAGAGTAACAGTTCTAGTTGCCGAGATGAAGCGGACGGACCAGAACTGTCATGATAGGAGCCAGCTTACTAGTTGCCGAGATGAAGCGGACGGACCAGTAAGCTGATAAGGCTAGGTGCAGCTCTAGTTGCCGAGATGAAGCGGACGGACTAGAGCCGGGGAGAGACGGGAAATTACACTGGTTGCCGAGATGAAGCGGACGGACCAGTGTAACCGTTAGGAAGTAGGTTACAATCTTAGTTGCGGAGATGAAGCCGACGGACTAAGATTGCTGGAGTTAGGGAGAGGAGATAGGCCATAGTCTATGGTGAGCATAATAAAAACCAACTCTTGAGAGAATAGATTAGCAATAAACTTCTCTATCTCGAGTAGAGTGTAAGCCACAAGTGCTATGACTAGACCCGGAGAAGGCTTGATCTGATGGATCAATCCCAGGGACAATTGAAGGCCTCATGTGAGCGGTTATCACTGAGAATTCACTCTTTTAACTCTACTTGAGATAGTTCCGTAAAACCTTATTGCTAGATCTCTTTTTATTTTATAATTACATTCTTGCATATTACATATTAACATATATACATTTTATACAAGAGATCGTATTTTTATAATAATAAACTTATATACAATTGTACAGCTTCTTAGACGCTTGTAGTGCTGGCCCCTAGCGGGATATAGCGGTACTCCGTGTTCGCTGACTGTTACACTATGTCACTTATGGTGATTCTATAATAAACAATCCTTAGCCATCGTATCAATGGCACTTATGTTGATTCTATAATATACTAACCTTCGCCATTGAATCATTACTACTAATGTGGATTGTAATATAAACAATCCTTATCAATATACAATCATATCATGTGGATTCTACAATATACAATCCTAGGCCATTGTTTTAATGACCCTTATGTTGATTCTATAATAAACATTCCTAGCCCACCGGATCAATGCCAATCGTGTCTTAGTTACGTACTGTCAGCTGACAGATGATCGAGAAAAGCTGACCTATTATATACATACTGACGGAGGGGCTCCGCAAATAGATCAGTCGTTTCATTTTGCACTCCTTTCTCTAACGGATTAATTTTCAGTCTAAAAGAAAAAAAAATTTTTAATTTTTTGACTTATGACCAGTAGCGGAATAGTGAGAAGAGCAGTTGTGAACCTGGAGAATATAAACTAAAACAACCAACCTCAAGCTGCAGTCAACCAAACTTTAGCAGCCGGTAACCCACCTCCAGAGCGGATTCAGCCACTACCAGACGTCTATTTTGTGACTACGACTAGACGACGCTTGAATGGATAGAAAGGTCCGTACGGCAACTGCCCATAACGCCTAATGGGGTGAATAGAAGCAAAGAAATCGGAGGATCTACTGGATAACGAGGATGGAAAAGCCATTAAAGCAGCGGTAGTCTGCCGAGAAAAAATAAGTATTCTAAATCAGATTCAGCCAGATGAAGAGACCTCCTGGGGGGGAAGGCATTCGAAGGAGGACGGTGGACCTCAGAGGAGTATATATTCATGATGATAAGAAAAACGAAAAAACCGAGACAGTCTAGTGGGCAGTATGCTGCAGAACCCCTAGCACGCTATAACAGAAGTACTGAAGATTCAGTTGGCAAAAGAACTGGGGAGGAAGGAAGGAATGCCGCTCGTTTGTGGAATGTGCTCAAGATCTTATAGAGACAAGCGCTAGGGAGGTGGAGGCTAGGAGACAGGAGAGGCTAACAGGAAACCCGGATAGAATATCAAAGGCCGAGAAACATATCAAAGGCCTAACCCTCGGAGAAGGAGAGAGCACAGAGATGGTAGGAGAAAGAGAAATATTAACAAGGAAAATAGAGAATTTGGTCTGAAAAACGCCCCTGTAACATTCTAGAGACTTATGGACAAATTCTTGCGGGGATTGGACGAAGCAGTTTGTCAGGTGTACATGGACGACGTACTAGTGTTCAGAGAGTGAACATGTGAAACACTTAAAGAGCGTGTTTGAGAGACTTTGGATCTAGAGACTTAGATCAAATTTGGATCTAAAAACGGGCCACCACCATATTAAAATGCATCCCAGGGATCAGCACAAAACTGCATTTACTTTTGAAAGAGGCCACTACGAATTCACCAGAATGCCATTTGATCTGAAAAACGCACTTGTAACATTCCAGAGAATTATGGACGAATTCTTGCGGGGATTGGACGAAGCAGTTTGTCAGGTGTTCATGGACGACGTACTAGTGTTCAGAGAGTGAACATGTGAAACACTTAAAGAGCGTGTTTCAGAGAATGAGGGAGTTCGGCCTCAAGCAGTTGGGACACCAAGCATAACACAAAACATCCGGAAATGCATTGAGCAGCTTCAACGGAAACCAGTTCTCGCATTCTCCGACTTCGAGAAACAGTTTACGCTCACTTCTAGGAATCGTGTGGGCTGTGGAGCATTTCCGGCCCTATGTATTTGGAAGGCGCTTTAGGGTCCACACCGATCATAGACCGTTGCAGTGGGTAGGAA
>NW_027110122.1:32560-33578 GCF_000696795.3 Halyomorpha halys | reverse complement strand
TCTTCAGCGGCAATAGTTGACGTTTGCAAAGAGAGTATTTGAAATGGGTTTGCCACTGGCGAAATTATTATTAACATTTCTATATCTTTAGTATATTTCTTTTAAATATATTTTTAATTATAATTCATTTAAAGTTACATTATTTTACATTTGTTTTAGTGGCAAACCCATTTGAAACCTCTCGCCATATGATCAATTACAGTGAATTAATTAAAAAATAACGTGTGTTGTTATCTGAAAATTATAAATGTTTTGTAATATATGAAGTGTAAATATTGTTCTATTGAAGAATAAAGAACGTAATTATCGTTACATATATATCTTTTTTCGTTTCACACGAACACGCACTAAAATGCTAATGATACAATAGCCGAGGATTGTATATTGTAGAAACCACATTAATGCAAATGATACGATAGCCGAGGATTATATATAGTAGAAATCACATTAATGCTAATGATTCGTTGGACGAGGATTGTATATAGTGGAAACCACACTAGTGATAATGATACGATAGCCGAGGATTGTATATAGTAGAAATTACATTAATTCTAATGATACTATGGACGAGGATTATATATAGTAGAAATCACATTAATGCTGATGATTCGTTAGACGAGGATTGTATATAGTGGAAACCACACTAGTGATAATGATACGATAGCCGAGGATTGTATATAGCAGAAACCACATTAATGCTAATGATACGATGGACGAGGATTGTATATAGTAGAAATTACAATAATTCTAATGATACTATGGACGAGGATTGTATGTTGTAGAAACCACATGAATGCTAATAATACGATAGACGAGGATTGTATATAATTGAAACCACACTAGTGCTAATGATACGATGGACGAGGATTGTATATAGTGGAAACCACACTAGTGATAATGATACGATGACCGATGATTGTTTATAGTGGAAACCACACTAGTGATAATGATACGATGACCGACGTTTGTATATAGTGGAAACCACACTAGTGATAATGATACGATGACCGATGATTGT
>NW_027110122.1:24720-25944 GCF_000696795.3 Halyomorpha halys | reverse complement strand
ATTCTTGACAATTCTTGAGAGAGTGTCCCCGGAAGAAGAACATCAACCAGGCACAGAATATTCAGGAAATAGAGGAGAGACACCCGAAGATTAAGACTCAACTGTCTACTAACTATACGGTCGCAGCCCAGTCTCAAGGAGAACCAAACCTGCAGAGCACTAAAGGATGCATCGAAGGCCGGAAAAACCCATCATCTATACGAGAAACTCAGTGTCTTTGGCGGACGGAACATATTGGGGTTGGCCGGTTGTTTATACGCTGCGCGATGATGGCAGAAACTATCCCTGATGCGGAACGTCAAAAGGAGGTGACCCTCGCATATCACCAGAGGAAGACAAATCATAGAAGGCTGAACGAAACACAACAGGCGTTGCGCCGTCGATACTTCTGGTGTGGTATGAAGCGCACAATTCAAGAAATTATCGGTAGTTGTGATGTATGCCTGACTGCGAAATATGACAGACACCCACCTCAAGCGATCCAGGAGGAGACGCCCACTGCAGAAGCACCACTTAGTGATCTTCAAGCGGATTCGTTTACTTGGAAGGGGTACAAGTAGGTCACAGTGATAGACGTATTTAGCAAACTAGCTATGGCGTACCCAGTGAGAAAGAGGTCAGAAAGCCGTGTTAAGAGCACCTGGTTCCAGTTTTACGACGTATCGGATAGAATCTCGTCAGACAGTGGAAGAGAATTTGACAACCTGATGCCTGCGTGCGAAGAGATGAAAATCTTGGAGGTGGTGTGGCACCTTAACACCCCAGGTCATCCAAAGAACCGAGGAGGTAGGCTCCACAGTACGCTCAGTGATCACCTGCGGGTATATCAGTTAGAAAAGGGGCTGGAGCCAGAGGAAGCGAATGAACGAGCGATCGCACCTGTATATACTAGAAATTACATAATTGCTAATGATACGATGGACGATGATTGTATATAGTGGAAACCACACTAGTGATAATGATACAATGGCGGTGGATTGTATATAATAGTAACCACTCTAATACTAAAGATGCGATGGCCGAGGATTGTGTATTGGAGAAACCACATTAATGCTAATGATACGATGGACGAGGATTATATATAGTAGAAATCACATTAATGCTAATGATTCGTTTGACGAGGATTGTATATAGTGGAAACCACTCTAGTGCTAATGATACGATGGACGAGGATTTTATATTGTAGAAACCACATTAATGCTAATGATACGATAGCCGAGGATT